>NW_012326279.1:0-1326 GCF_000151885.1 Dipodomys ordii
ATAGAGGCTATGTTAGTAGTTTATGTGCTTGGAGATGTAGGGAGTAAATGTGTTAGATAATGTATATGATGTGGATGAGTGGGTTGTATTTGATAATGATGAGATAGTTTTAGTTCGAGAAGATTCTGTAGGTGTTGGAGCTATATATAGTTATGGAAGTTGGTTGATGGTTGTAGCGGGGTGGTCATTGTTTGTTGGTGTATTTATTATTGTGGAGGTGACTCGTGGGGTTTAGGTAGATATAAGAATTAGGACTAGAATAGATAGAAGGAATGATAGGAAATAGATTGCGATTAGTCCTTTATGGTTTGATGAGGAGGAGGATGCTGATTGTTGTAATGAGCTAATAAGTTTAGGCATAGATTTTTCTGTTCAGATATAATCTAGTGTTGAAGTAGCTATTTTTTGATTGAAAGATAGGTTAGAAAATGGGATGTAACGATGTACAATTAATGGAAAATAGCCTAGCATGTTAGAGAAGTTATAGTGATATGAATTTGGATAGAGTTTTAGGTAGAGTGTTATAGAATTTAGTTCTAATGCGATTACAAATCCTGTGATTGTGATGATGAGGGCTGTTAGTTTAATTATAGTTGGTATAGTCATGATTGGTGTATTAATTGGATTAATAAAGTTTGAAATAATATATCCTGCGAAGATGCTGCCGAGTAAGAGTCGTAAAATTGGATAAATCAAGTTAGGGTGATTTTCGTTAATTGGGGTTATAGGTTGGAATCGTGGGTAGTTTGTAAGGACAAAGAAGATGATTCGTGTGCTGTAGGCCGCAGTAAGTGAGGTTGCAATTAGGGTAATGATTAGGGCTCAGGCGTTTGTATACGACGTGTTTATTGCTTCAATAATTAGGTCTTTAGAGTAAAATCCTGTGAGGAAAGGCATACCTGTTAATGCTAAGCTGCCGATGATTAGAGCTGAAGTGGTAAATGGAAGTAATTTGGCTATTCCTCCTATTTTTCGGATATCTTGTTCATCATTTAGGCTATGGATAATAGATCCAGAACACATGAATAACATAGCTTTGAAGAAAGCATGTGTACAGATATGGAGGAATGCTAAATATGGTTGGTTAATTCCTAGAGTCACTATTATTAATCCCAGTTGACTAGAAGTTGAGAATGCGATAATTTTTTTAATATCATTCTGTGTAAGAGCACAAATTGCTGTGAATAGAGTTGTTAGGGCTCCAATACATAAGATAATGGTTAATATCGTTTGATTATTTTCGATTATAGGATGAAAACGAATTAAGAGAAAAATTCCTGCGACTACTATAGTGCTAGAGTGAAGTAATGCAGATACGGGTGTTGA
>NW_012326280.1:0-1326 GCF_000151885.1 Dipodomys ordii
GTGAAGTCGAGTGGACATAAAAGTTGTAGAGTCATTCAGCAGGCACGGTCGGAAGATGAACGTTATTTTTCCCTCTCCCCCTCCCCGTCGTCATGGCTACGACAGAGGAAAAGCAAATGATGATAATAATGAATCATAACAACCTATATGTATGTGTATGTCAGAACTCTCACTCCCCACTGCCGGGTAGGTGAGGACTGACTGACTGAGTGAGTGACTGACCCGACCCGTGTTTTGCCCCTCCCGCCGCCCCATCCACCTTGTCGACGGCGAACGCGCGCCATCTAGTGGTGGTTTTGTGAATTGCAGTTTTCTCTCATGAAATGCATGGGGGAAAAAAAAGAACAAAAAAACCACGCACTGACTGACTGAGAAAACCGGCCCAGGCTGGCTGGCCCCGAGAGAGACTGCCTTCTTTTCAGAGAAGGGGTGGGGTGGGGATGATGATGTGCCTCGTTGGAGTATGGGGCCCATGCATAGGCAGGCAGGCAGGCAGGCAGGCTCGGAGTGGGACCGTTGTGTGTTGGAGCGCCAGTACAGTAGCTCAAGCCCCAGGATTGACTGGCAAGTCGAGAGGAAAAGGAGGGAGGGAGTGCGGGCGGGCGGCCGGGCGGGAGAGAGAATTCAAACGAGAGAGAGAGAGAGAGAGAGAGAGACAGACAGACAGACAGACAGACAGAGACAAAGAGAGACACAGAGAGAGAAATAGAGAAACAGAAACAGAGAGACAAGAGACAGAGACGTGGTGAATTGGTCCGGCTGGACTACATACATGCTCTGTCGCGTCCGATCTTTGAGTTTCCTCAAAGATGCACGCACGCACACACACAGATACACTGAGATGCCCTCTGCCCCCTCTTCTCTCCTCTCCAATTCCCCTGCCCCCTCCCACCTCCCCCCCCACCGTCAGGCACCAGAAATGAGATCCCTCCCCTTCGCCTATTGCGTCAATTACAAACAAAAGGCAGCGTGAGATTCAAGCAAATTTGTTTTATTTTGTTCCGAGGGTAGGGTTGTGGATTTTGGGGCGGGGGGGGGGGTCGGAGGTCGTGGTCGTGGTCGAGTAATCGCCTGCGGGGGGGGGGTGAGGATGGACGGTTACGCCACCTGCATGGATGCCTCGCGTTCCCCTCTGGCTGTCTCGTTGCCGCTGAGTACTTCAGATATCACCATCCGATCAGGAAGCAGGGGCTGGAAGATAAAGAGATATTAAAGAGATAATTAGGAGCAGGACTCCAGGGAAGCCCGAAGGCGGGGGGGGGTGGGGGGAGGGGGGAGGGAGAGAATGGTGTAGAGGAGGGGAGACGGATCTATCCAGGGAACTGA
>NW_012326281.1:0-1326 GCF_000151885.1 Dipodomys ordii
TCACTTGAGGCTTTAAGTTCCAGCCCCAATGGCACAACACAAATACAAACAATCTATCAACACGCTGAGATGCCTCCCAGGTGGCCATTTCCCACAGCTGACACCAGTCGCCCTGCCCCTGGGAACACCCGCGTGGCCGAATGACTATCTCCCAGGGGAGAGGACTTCGGCCACAAGCCCATTTTTCTGTAACTGGTCTTCATCTGCATTCCACTGTCATCTCCAAACCTAATCTGATTTCAGATCTGAGGATTTAAACAGCTATCTTGCCAATCAGCTACACTTGACACAACACCACAGACCCCGGTTTACAAAAACTGGGCAGGACTTTCACATACACAAGTAAGAAAACAGGTGCAGGACCTTTGAGCATGCTCCCTTGCTCTGGGACAGGAAAGTGCTCTTCTTTTACAGAGCAATCGCTTTAGGTGGCTGCGGGATGAAGCAACAGGGCTCAGGCTTCCCAAAGCACAACACTCTGAAAACAGCAGCCCTGGCCTTGGGGTATTGTTCAGCAGTGCAAGAGGCCCTGGGATCTGTCCCCAGCATCAGAAAATGCAAAACAAGGGCTGGGAAGGTAGCTCAGAGGTAGAGTGCTTGCCTTGCATGCGTGGGGCCCTGGGTTCGATTCCTCAGCACCACATAAACAGAAAAAGCCGAAGTGGCACTGTGGCTCAAGTGGTAGAGCGCTAGCCTTGAGCTGAAGAGCTCAGGGACAGCGCCCAGGCCCAGAGTTCAGGCCCCACAACTGACAAAAGAAAAAAAAAAAGCAAAACAAGCTGAGCATGGTGGCTTCCACCTGTAATACTAGCTACTCAGGAGGTGGGTACTAGGACTTTCACAATTTGAGGTGGAGGGTTGAAAGACCCCCCATCCCAACAATATCTGGGCACATCAAAAAGGTCTGGAGGCCCGGCTTAAGTGGTAGAGTGCCTGCCTAGCAAGCTCTGGCTTTGCGTTCAGTACCTCCAAAACAAGCAAACAAAGCAGGCACAGTAGCCTAGGGACAGGCACACCTTCCTTCCCAGAAGACAGGTCTGAAGGAGCCCTGGAGGCTCGAGCCGCTGACCTTTCGCCTGGCCTTTCTAAATCTGGGCCACAGATGGCCCAGTTTACTGAAATAGGCCCAGAGGGACAAGGAAGCCTTATAAAGGCCCTGGGCTGCCTGGGGAAATCTTGAGGCAGCCAGGCCGGCCCCACACCCCACACCAGTGGTCCCAGGGGAGCAGAGCCTGTGGGTGACCAAGACTGGTGACCGCCTGGCCTGGGGTACTGAGTTTGCTGACCGGAGTGGCTATGGAGCTGGCACAGCAGAACTCCGGGTGA
>NW_012326282.1:0-1326 GCF_000151885.1 Dipodomys ordii
GAAGAAGGAGAAGGAGCAGCAGATGGAGAAGCTGAAGGAGATTTTGGAGGAGAAGCAGAAGATGGAGAATCAGAAGAAGCTGAAGCAGATGGAGAAGCAGAAGTAGGAGAAGGAGAAGGAAGGGCAGTAGAATCTTTAGGAGAGGCAGATGGAGAAGCAGATGTAGAAAGAGAAGTTTAAAGAGAAGCAGTAGAAGCAGATGAAGCAGGAAATGTATAAGAAGAAGAAAGAGAAGAAGAAGACGAAGACTATGACGAAGAAGAAGAAGAAGAATAAGAATATGAAGAAGAAGAAGAAGAAGAAGAAGAAGAAGAAGAAGAAGAAGAAGAAGAAGAAGAAGAAGAAGGAGAAGAAGAAGAAGAAGAAGAAGATGAAGAAGAAGAAGAAGAAGAAGAAGAAGAAGAAGAAGAAGAAGAAGAAGAAGAAGAAAAAGAAGAAGAAAAAGGAGAAGAAGGAGCAAAAGGAGAAGGAGAAGCAGGAGAAGCAGAAGCAGAAGAGGAAGAAGCAGAAGAGGAAGAAGCAGAAGGAGAAGCAGAAGTATAAGCAGAAAGAGAAGCAGGAGAAGCAGAAGAAGCAGAAGCAGTAGAAGCAGAAGCAGAAGAAAAAGAACAAGCATGAGAAGCAGAAGCAGAGGGAGAAGGAGAAGATGTAGAAGCAGAAGGAGAAGCAGAAGGAAAAGCAGAAGAACGAGAAGGAGAAGGAGAAACAGAAGGAAAAGCAGAAGGAGAGGCAGAGGGAGAAGCCGAAGGAGAAGCAGGAAAAGCAGAAGAAGCAGAAGCAAAAGGTGAACCAAAAGAAGCAGGAGAAGCAGAAGAAGAAGCATAAGTACAAGCACAAGCAGAAGGAGATGCAGAAGGAGAAGCAGGAGAAGCAGAAGAAGCAGAAGCTGAAGGAGAAGGAGAAGTAGGAGAAGGAGAAGGAGAAGGAGGAGAAGCAGAAGCAGAAGGAGAAGCAGAAGCAGAATGAGTAGCAGAAAGAGAAGCAGGAGAAGCACAAGAAGCAGAAGCAGGAGAACCCGAAAGAGAAGAAGAAGAAGAAGCAGAAACAGAAGCAGGAGAAGCTAAGAAGCAGAAGCAACTGAAGCAGAAGCAAAAGAAACAGAAGAAGCATAAGTAGCAGAAGCAAAAGCAGAAGTAGAAGCAGAAGAACGAGAAGGAGAAAGAGAAATATAAGGAGAAGCAGAAGGAGAAGCAGAAGGAGAAGCAGAAGTAGGAGAAGGAGAAGGAGGAGCAGCAGAAGCAATAGGAGAAGCAGAAGGGAGAAGCAGACGCAGAATGAGAAGCAGAAAGAGAAGCAGTAGAAGCAGAAGAAGCAGGAAAAGCAGAA
>NW_012326283.1:0-1326 GCF_000151885.1 Dipodomys ordii
CTCAGAAGACCCATTTCCAAGAAAACCTTTTTCAGAAGAAAATAAAATGCTGTCGTGTTCCAATTCTCATCTGGCATTAAAAAAAACCTGAAGTATGATGAGAAGAATATAGATACATTATATATTATATTATACATAACTCAATATAACATTATATATATATATATATATCTTGAATAGATCTTGAAATAGATCCCCTCCCCCTCCGCAACACGTCGGCTGGCGGTCGAAACCCCGCCCTCCCCCCTCCCCGTCGTCATGGCTACGACAGAGGAAAAGCAAATGATGATAATAATGAATCATAACAACTTATATGTATGTGTATGTCAGAACTCTCACTCCCCACTGCCGGGTAGTTGAGGACTGACTGACTGAGTGAGTGACTGACCCGACCCGCGTTTTGCCCCTCCCGCCGCCCCATCCACCTTGTCGACGGCGAACGCGCGCCATCTAGTGGCGGTTTTGTGAATTGCAGTTTTCTCTCATGAAATGCATGGGGGAAAAAAAGAACAAACAAACCACGCACTGACTGACTGAGAAAACCGGCCCAGGCTGGCTGGCCCCGAGAGAGACTGCCTTCTTTTCAGAGAAGGGGTGGGGTGGGGATGATGATGTGCCTCGTTGGAGTATGGGGCCCATGCATAGGCAGGCAGGCAGGCAGGCAGGCTCGGAGTGGGACCGTTGTGTGTTGGAGCGCCAGTACAGTAGCTCAAGACCCAGGATTGACTGGCAAGTCGAGAGGAAAAGGAGGGAGGGAGTGCGGGCGGGCGGGCGGGAGAGAGAATTCAAACGAGAAAGAGAGAGAGAGAGAGAGACAGACAGACAGACAGACAGACAGACAGACAGATACAAAGAGAGACACAGAGAGAAAAATAGCGAAACATAAACAGAGCGACAAGAGACAGATACGTGGTGAATTGGTCCGGCTGGACTACATACATGCTCTGTCGCGTCCGATCTTTGAGTTTCCTCAAAGATGCACGCACGCACACACACAGATACACTGAGATGCCCTCTGCCCCCTCTTCTCTTCTCTCCAATTCCCCCGCCCCCTCCCCCCTCCCCCCCCGTCAGGCACCAGAAATGAGATCCCTCCCCTTCGCCTATTGCGTCAATTACAAACAAAAGGCAGCGTGAGATTCAAGCAAATTTGTTTTATTTTGTTCCGAGGGTAGAGTTGTGGATTTTGGGGCCGGGGGGGTCGGAGGTCGTGGTCGTGGTGGAGTAATCGCCTGTGGGGGTGGGGGGGTGAGGATGGACGGTTACGCCACCTGCATGGATGGCTCGCGTTCCCCTCTGGCTGTCTGGTGCCGCTGAGTGCTTCAG
>NW_012326284.1:0-1326 GCF_000151885.1 Dipodomys ordii
CCTGCTTCTCCTAATTCTCGTCCTGCTTTTCCTTCTGCGTCTCTTTCTGCTTCAGCTTATGCTTTTGCTTCTCCTACTCCTAATCCTTCTCTTTCGCCTTATCCTTCTTGTCTTCTGCTTGTCCTGGTGCTTCTGCTTCTGCTTATTCTACTATTTCTGTTTCTTCTGCTTCTGCTTCAGATTGTGCTTCTTCTGTTTCTCCTTCTGCTTCAGATTCTGCTTCTGCTTCTTTGGCTTCTCCTGTTTCTTCTGCTTCTGCTTCTGCTGCTTCTTCTGCTTCTCCTGCTACTCCTTCTGCTTCAGGTTCTGCTTCTGCTTCTTCGGATTCTTATGCTTCTGCTTCTCCTGCTTCTGCTTCTTCTGCTTCCCATCCTTCTCTTTCTGCTTCTGCTTCTGTTTCTGCTTCTCCTTCTGTTTCTGCTTCTTCTCCTTCTTCTGTTTCTTTTGCTTCTGCTTCTCCTGCTTCTGCTTCTCTTGCTTCTCGTTCTGATTCTCTTTCTGCTTCTCCTTCTCCTTCTCCTTCTTCTGCTTCTCCTTCTGCTTCTACTTCTCCTACTGCTTCTGATTCTGCTTCTGCTTCTTCGGCTTCTCCTGTTTCTTCTGCTTCTGCTTCTCCTGCTTCTTCTGCTTCTCCTGCTTCTCTTTCTGCTTCTCCTTCGCTTCTGCTTCTGCTTTCTCCTTCTTCTGTTTCTTTTGCTTCTGTTTCTTCTGCTTCTACTTCTTCTGTTTCTTCTGATTCTAATTCTGCTTCTCCTTCTTCTCCTCTTTCTGCTTCTACTTCTGCTTCTTCTGATTCTCCTGCTTCTCCTTCTTGTTCTCCTTCTGTTCCTGCTTCTCTTTCTGCTTCTGCTTCTCCTTCTGCTGCTCCTTCTCCTTCTCCTACTTCTGCTTCTCCCACTGCTTCTGCTTCTTTTGCTTATTCTTTTTCTTCTGCTTCTGCTTCTCCTGCTTCTGCTTCTACCGCTTCTTCTTATGCTTCTCCTTATGCTGCTGCTTCTTTTCTTCTTCCTCTTCTTCTTCTTTTTCGTCGTCTTCTTCTTCTTCTCTTTCTTCTGCTTCTGCTTTTCCTGCTTCTTCTGCTTCTACTGTTTCTCTTTCTGCTTCTCATTCTGCTTCTGCTTCTCCTTCTGCTTCTCCTATTGCTTCTGCTGCACTTCCTTCTCCTTCTCCTTCTCCTACTTCTGCTTCTCCTTCTGCTTCTGCTTCTTCTGCTTCTCCTGCTTCTCGTTCTGCATCTTTTTCTGCTTCTGCTTCTCCTTCTGCTGCTTCTTCTGCTTCTGCCTCTCCTTCTTCTGATTCTCCTTCTGATTCTCCTTCTACTTCTCT
>NW_012326285.1:0-1326 GCF_000151885.1 Dipodomys ordii
AGACAGAGAGGGACACAGCGGCGACACAGAGGGGACGCAGCTGGGGACACAGCGTGGGACAAAGTGAGACACCACTGGACACAGTGTTTACACAGCGGGACACAGCGGGGACACTGTGGGACACAGGAAAGATAAAGCGGGGGACACAGCGGGCCACAGCGGGCCACAGCGGGGGACAGCGGGGGACACAGCGGGACACAGTGGGCTACCCAGTGAGGACACAGCGGGACACAACAGGGGACACAGCGAGGACACAGCGGGGGACACAGCGGGGGACACAGCGGGACACAGTGGGGAACACAGCGAGGACACAGCGGGACACAACGGGACACAGCGTCGATACAGCGGGGAGGCAGCGTTACACAGCGTGGTACATACTGTGGACACAACGGGACACAGTGGGGGCACAGCGGGACACAGCGGGACACAGTGGGACACAGCGGGGACAAAGCGTGAGACACACTGGGGGCAGAGAGGGAGACAGCAGGGGACACAGCGAGGAAACAGCGGGACACAGCGGTGACACAGCGGGGACTCAGCGGGGGACACAGTGGGACACAGCGGGGGACACAGCGGGACACAGCGGGGGACACAGCGGGACACAGTGTGGGACAGAGCGTGGGACACAGCGAGACACAGCGGGGACAAAGCTGGACACAGCGGGGTACACAGAGGGACACAGCAGGGACACAGCAGGGAAACAGCGTGACACAAAAGGACACAGCTGGACACAGCGGGGTACACAGCGGGACAAAGCGGGCACACAGCGGGGACACAGCGGGACACAGCGGGGACACAGCGGTACACAGTCGGACACAGCGGGACACAGCGGGGAACACAGCGGGACACAGCGGGGGACCCAGCAAGGACACAGCGGGACACAGCGGGAAACACTGCGAGGTCACAGTGGGGGACAAAGCGGGACAACACGGGACACAGTGTGACACAGTGGGACACAGCGGGGACACTGCAGGGGCACAGCGGGACAAAGCGGGCGACACAGTGAGACACAGCGGGGGACACAGCAGGGGACAGCAGGGGACAGAGAGGGGACACAGCGGGACACAGCGGGGAACACAGCGAGGACACAGCGGGACCAAGCGGGATACAACGTCGATACAGTGGGGACACAGCGGGACACAGTGGGGTACACAGCTGGGGACACAACGGAACACAGCGGGGGACACATCGAGGACACAGCAGGACACAGCGGGGACACAGCGGGGACACTGTGGGAACATAGCAGGACACAGCTGGGTACACAGGGGGACACAGCGGGACACAGCTTGGGACACAGCGGGGACATAGCGGGACACAGCGGGGGAC
>NW_012326286.1:0-1326 GCF_000151885.1 Dipodomys ordii
TAAGCGAAGCGGAAGAAACGAAGAAGGAGAAGAGCGAAGCGAAGCGACCGAGAAGCGAAGCAAAGGAGAAGCGAAAAAGCGAAGCTGAAGCGAAGAAGAAGACCGAAAAAGCGAAGAAGCAGAAGAAGAAGCAGCAGAGAAGCGAAGAAGAAGAAGAAGGAGAAGGAGAAAGAGAAGGATTAGGAGTAGGTGAAACAGAAGGATAAGCAGAAGCAGAAAGAGAAGGAGAATGAGAAGGAGAAGCAGAAGAAGCAGAAGCAGGAGAAGCAGAAGCATAAGAATCCGAAGAAGCAGAAGGAGAACCTCAGGGAGAAGGAGAAGCAGAAGAAGCAGAATCTGGACAAGCAGAATGAGAATCAGAAGGAGAAGCAGAAGCAGAAAGAGAATCAAAAGCAGAAGGAGAAGCAGAAGAAACAGAAGAAGTAGAAGCAGTAGCAGTTGTAGCAGAAGCAGAACGAGAAGCAGAAGGAAAAGCAGAAGAACAAGGAGAAGGAGAAACAGAAGGAGAAGCAGAAGGAGAAGCAGAAAGAGAAGCAGGTAAAGCAGAAGAAGAACAAGCAGAAGAAGAATAAGAAGGAGAAGCAGAAGAAGGAGATGGAGAAGCAGAAGCAGAAAAATATGCAGAAGGAAAAGCAGAAGAAGGAGAAGCAGAAGGAGAAGCAGGAAAAGCAGAAGAAGCAAAAGCAAAAGGAGAAGCAAAAGAAGGAGAAGGAGAAGCAGAGGCAGAAGAAGAAGCATAAGGCCAAGCACAAGCAGAAGGAGATGCAGAAGGAGAAGCAGAAGAAGCAGAAGCTGAAGGAGAAGCAGAATAGGAGAAGGAGAAGGAGGAGAAGCAGAAGCAGAAGGAGAAGCAGAAGCGGAATGAGAAGCAGAAAGAGAAGCAGGAGAAGCACAAGAAGCAGAAGCAGGAGAAGCCGAAAGAGAAGAAGCAGAAGAAGCAGAATCAGAAGTAGAAGTAGAAGCAGAAGGAGAAGCAGCAGAAGAAGTAGAATTAGAAATTCAGGCAGGAGAAACAGAAGAAGCAGAAGGAGAAGGCGAAGCAAAAAGAGAAGGAGAAGGAGAAGGAGAAGAAGCAGCAGAAGGAGAAGCAGCAGAAGAAGCAGAAAAACAAGCAGGAGAAGCAGAAGCACAAAGAGAAGTAGAAGCAGAAGAAGCAGAAGCAGAAGAAGAAGCAGTTGAAGCATAAGAAGCAGAAGAAGGAGAAGCAGAAACAGAAGAAATGAAGAAGCATAAGATGCAGAAGCAGATGGAGAAACAGAAGTAGGAGAAAGAGCAGCAGAAGGTGAAGCAGAAGGAGATGCAGAAGCAGAAAGAGAAGCAGAAACA
>NW_012326287.1:0-1325 GCF_000151885.1 Dipodomys ordii
AGAGAAATGGACCAACCCCCCTCCCCCCGCACCGACGTTGTAAAGCTCGTTTTGGACATGACAACTTGTACTTCTCATTGTTGCATCAGATCCACCTGTATCCTTAAACAACTGGTTTTTCCCCATCTCTTCCACAAGTTATACTGACATCAAATATAGTGAAAGCAGGGGTTATATTTTGGGGGAGGGACATACAAAGCAACAAAAGATAATCTTATAAATGCGTTAGAAACACATGTATGAGAGAAAAAACATTAAAATACATATCTAAGGGTTCATTTTCCTGACATCACATTATCTGACCTTTTCCGCTTGACTCGTACATATACTAGATATTGCAAATAAGGGAAACCATGGGACCTATGTTTCTTTGGGCCTGGCTTACTTCACTTAATATAATTTTTTCCAAGTTTTTCCATTTCCTAACAAATGGGGCAATGTCATTCTTTCTGATGGAGGCATAGAATTCCATTGTGTATATATACCACATTTTCTTGATCCATTCATCTACTGAGGGGCATCTGGGTTGGTTCCATATCTTAGCTATGGTAAATAATGCTGCAATAAACATAGTTGTGGTGGTAGCTTTAGTGTGGTCTTGTTTGTAAGCATTTGGGTAAATGCTCCTTCTCCTTCTCCTTCTTCTGCTTCTCCTTTTGCTTCTGCTTCTGCTTCTGCTTCAATTTCTCCTTCTGCTTCTCATTCTGCTTCTGCGTCTTCTGTTTATTCTGCTTCTCCTGCTTCTGCTTCTCCTGCTTCTCCTACTTCTCGTGCTGCTTCTCCTTCTGCGTCTCTTTCTGCTTCTGCTTATCCTTTTGCTTCTCCTACTCCTAATCCTTCTCTTTCGCCTTCTCCTTCTCCTTCTGCTTCTCCTGCTTCTCCTTCTGCATCTTCTTCTGCTTCTGCTTCTGCTGCTTCTTCTGCTTCTGCTTCTCCTTCTTCTGCTTCTCCCTCTGATTCTGCTTCTTATGCTTATTCTTTTTCTTCTGCTTCTGCTTCTCCTGCTTCTGCTTCTCCTGCTTCTCCTGCTTCTGCTTCTTCTGCTTCTCCTGCTTCTCCTTATGCTTCTCCTTATGCTTCTTCTTCTTCTTTTTCTTCTTCTTCTTCTTCTTCTTCTTCTTCTTCTTCTTCTTCTTCTTCTTCTTCTTCTTCTTCTTCTTCTTCTTCTTCTTCTTCTCTTTCTGCTGCTTCTGCTTTTCCTGCTTCTTCTTCTTCTACTGCTTCTCTTTCTGCTTCTCATTCTGCTTCTGCTTCTTCTTCTGCTTCTCCTATTGCTTCTGCGGCACTTCCTTCTCCTTCCTCCTACTTCTCCTTCTCCTTCTGTG
>NW_012326289.1:0-1325 GCF_000151885.1 Dipodomys ordii
GGTCATCGACGGGTGGTGATATACAGATGCTCTGAAAGTATTACAGTAATATAGATCAAAGGTAGGGTAGAATTGGTATATGTGGTGATAGATATAAACAGAACTACAAATATCAAATTGGGCTCATCTAGTGTCATGCTCTTATTAATCGGTTTGATGCAGTACTAGTAATTATGGTTCTGATATGAAATATATGATTATGGATAAAATAATACCTTACATAAATATTTTTACCAATATTTTAGTATTTCCTCTATCTCTTACACATTAAGGGATAAGCAGGTCAAGTACTATAGTGATATAGGGGATGCATTCCTAATCTCCAAATGCCAAATGTGAAATGATCCAAAATTTGAAACTTTTTACATGCCACAATTAGAAAATTTCATGCACCATTCATGATGAGAATCTGGCACAACTTTGATATAACAAAAATAGGGTATGGGTGTGGGCATAAATATATGGGTCAGTGTTTGCATAGCAGCCCAGAGGTAATGGATGTAATCAGGAAGCACCACAAAAAAGAAAATTATACCTAGTTAATATCAGAATATGTATATATGGTGTATGTGAAATGTGGAATTCATCCACATTTAGACTTGGGTTCTACCCCCAATAGGTCTCGGTAGGTATTTACAAGTATCCCTACATCAGAAAAAGTCCCAGATTTGAAAATCTTCTATCTTCATCCCCAGAAGTTCAAATAAAGGATGCTTTTCAAGGGTCACTTCACAGGTGATGAAACAGGCTGAGCATTAAATTTCTTTTTTTTTTATTGTGAGAATACCGTACAGAGAAGTTACAATTACATGGGCAAGATAATGAGTACATTTCTCCTCATTGTTGCCTCCTCTTTGTTTCCCCTTCCCATCACTTCCCATACTCCCTCCACCTTCCCCCACTCAATCCAAAGTTGTAAAGTTTGTTTTTGACATAATGATTGTACATCTCATTGTTGCAAGTGTCCACCTGTATCCCTAGTTAAACGATTTGTTTTTGCCTCTCCCCTCCCCAAATTATACCAACATCAAATACAGTGAAAGCAAGGGTTATACCGTGGGGGACAGGCATACAAAGCAACATAGAAATCATCTTATAAGTATGTTAGAAACAATTGCATGAAGAAAAAAAAACATTTGAATACTTATCTGGGGTTCATTCCCCTAACATCAACTTATCTGACCTTTTCTGCTTGTGAACATTAAATTTCTTTCCCCACAGTTTACAGAGTCAGATTAGTCTGTGTTGTCAGACTCTTATTGCATTATTCTTTCTGTTCTACCTTATTTCCTCTCCTCTCACTTGACATCCCTTTCACTGAAAGG
>NW_012326290.1:0-1325 GCF_000151885.1 Dipodomys ordii
TGCTCCCAATTACGTTTTGATAATTATAGACCCCGCCCCCCCCCCGCCTTCGGGCTTCCCTGGAGTCCTGCTTCTAATTATCTCTTTAATATCTCTTATCTTCCAGCCCCTGCTTCCTGACCGGATGGTGATATCTGAAGCACTCAGCGGCAACCAGACAGCCAGAGGGGAACGCGAGCCATCCATGCAGGTGGCGTAACCATCCATCCTCACCCCCCCACCCCCGCAGGCGATTACTCGACCACGACCACGACCTCCGACCCCCCCCGCACCAAAATCCACAACCCTACCCTCGGAACAAAATACAACAAATTTGCTTGAATCTCACGCTGCATTTTGTTTGTAATTGACGCAATAGGTGAAGGGGAGGGATCTCATTTCTGGTGCCTCAGAAATGAGGCACTCAGCGGCAACCAGACAGCCAGGGGGAACGCGAGCCATCCATGCAGGTGGCGTAACCGTCCATCCTCACCCCCCCAGCCCCGCAGGCGATTACTCGACCACGACCACGACCTCCGACCCCCACCCGCACCAAAATCCACAACAACCTACCCTCGGAACAAAATAAAACAAATTTGCTTGAATCTCACGCTGCCTTTTGTTTGTAATTGACGCAATGGGCAAAGGGGAGGGATCACATTTCTGGTGCCTGACGGGGGAGGGAGGAGAGAGGGGGCGGGGGAATTGGAGAGGAGAGAAGAGGGGGCAGAGGGCATCTCAGTGTATCTGTGTGTGTGCGTGCGTGCATCTTTGAGGAAACTCAAAGATCGGACGCGGCAGAGCATGTATGTAGTCCAGCCGGACCAATTCACCACGTCTCTGTCTCTTGTCTCTCTGTTTCTGTTTCTCTATTTCTCTCTCTGTGTCTCTCTTTGTCTCTGTCTGTCTGTCTGTCTGTCTGTCTGTCTCTCTCTCTCTCTCTCGTTTGAATTCTCTCTCCCGCCCGCCCGCCCGCCCGCACTCCCTCCCTCCTTTTCCTCTCGACTTGCCAGTCAATCCTGGGGCTTGAGCTACTGTACTGGCGCTCCAACACACAACGGTCCCACTCCGAGCCTGCCTGCCTGCCTGCCTGCCTAGGCATGGGCCCCATACTCCAACGAGGCACATCATCATCCCCACCCCACCCCTTCTCTGAAAAGAAGGCAGTCTCTCTCGGGGCCAGCCAGCCTGGGCCGGTTTTCTCAGTCAGTGCGTGGTTTGTTTGTTCTTTTTTTTCCCCCATGCATTTCATGAGAGAAAACTGCAATTCACAAAACCACCGCTAGATGGCGAGCGTTCGCACGTCGACAAGGTGGATGGGGCGGCGGGAGGGGCAAAACACGGGT
>NW_012326291.1:0-1325 GCF_000151885.1 Dipodomys ordii
TTCTAAAAACATTTATGAAGCTAGGTCTCAATTGGTTCTAAAAAAGAAAAAAATAAGACAAGTCTAAAACATCATAACCCAAGAACAACAGAGCGAGAATCTCTGTGTGGGCAGATAAGAGGCTAGGAACACAGCCATCAAGCGCCGATTTCCCCTCCTCTCCACCATTCTATCCCTCCCCCGCCACCCCGCCTTCGGGCTTCCCTGGAGTCCTGCTCCTAATTATCTCTTTAATATCTCTTTATCTTCCAGCCCCTGCTTCCTGACCGGATGGTGATATCTGAAGCACTCAGCGGCAACCAGACAGCCAGAGGGGAACGCGAGCCATCCATGCAGGTGGCGTAACCGTCCATCCTCACCACCCCCCCGCAGGCGATTACTCGACCACGACCACGACCTCCGACCCCCCCCCCCGCACCAAAATCCACAACCCTACCCTCGGAACAAAATAAAACAAATTTGCTTGAATCTCACGCTGCCTTTTGTTTGCAATTGACGCAATAGGCGAAGGGGAGGGATCTCATTTCTGGTGCCTGACCGGGGGGGGGGAGGGAGGAGGGGGCGGGGAATTGGAGAGGAGAGAAGAGGGGGTAGAGGGCATCTCAGTGTATCTGTGTGTGTGCGTGCGTGCATCTTTGAGGAAACTCAAAGATAGGACGCGACAGAGCATGTATGTAGTCCAGCCGGACCAATTCACCACGTCTCTGTCTCTTGTCTCTCTGTTTCTGTTTCTCTATTTCTCTCTCTGTGTCTCTCTTTGTCTCTGTCTGTCTTTCTGTCTGTCTGTCTGTCTGTCTGTCTGTCTCTCTCTCTCTCTCTCTCGTTTGAATTCTCTCTCCTGCCCGCCCGCCCGCCCACACTCCCTCCCTCCTTTTCCTCTCGACTTGCCAGTCAATCCTGGGGCTTGAGCTACTGTACTGGCGCTCCAACACACAACGGTCCCACTCCGAGCCTGCCTGCCTGCCTGCCTGCCTATGCATGGGCCCCATACTCCAACAAGGCACATCATCATCCCCACCCCACCCCTTCTCTGAAAAGAAGGCAGTCTCTCTCGGGGCCAGCCAGCCTGGGCCGGTTTTCTCAGTCAGTCAGTGCGTGGTTTGTTTGTTCTTTTTTTTCCCCCATGCATTTCATGAGAGAAAACTGCAATTCACAAAACCACCACTAGATGGCGCGCGTTCGCCGTCGACAAGGTGGATGGGGCGGCGGGAGGGGCAAAACACGGGTCGGGTCAGTCACTCACTCAGTCAGTCAGTCCTCACCTACCCGGCAGTGGGGAGTGAGAGTTCTGACATACACATACATATAGGTTGTTATGATTCATT
>NW_012326292.1:0-1325 GCF_000151885.1 Dipodomys ordii
GAAGGAGAAGTAGAAGTAGGAGAAGGAGAAGGAAGCGCCGCAGAAGCAATAGGAGAAGCAGAAGGAGAAGCAGAAGCAGAATGAGAAGCAGAAAGTGAAGCAGTAGAAGCAGAAGAAGCAGGAAAAGAAGAAGCTGAAGAAAAAGATGAAGAAGAAGTAGAAGAAGAAGAAGAAGAAGAAGAAGAAGAAGAAGAAGAAGAAGAAGAAGAAGAAGAAGAAGAAGAAGGAGAAGGAGAAGGAGAAGCATAAGGAGAAGACGTAGAAGCAGAGGAAGCAGAAGCAGGAGAAGCAGAAGCAGTACAAAAAGAATAAGCATAAGAAGAAGAATCAGAGGAAGAAGCAGAAGAAGGAGAAGGAGCAGCAGAAAGAGAAGTAGAAGGAGAATCAGAAGGAGAAGCAGAAGAAGGAGTAGCAGAAGAAGCAGCAGAAGGAGAAGCAGAAGCAGAAGAAGATGCAGAACGAGAAGCAGGAGAAGCAGAAGAAGCAGAAGCAGAAGGAGAAGCAGAAGTAGGAGAAGGAGAAGGATAAGGAAGTGCAACAGAAACAATAGGAGAAGCAGAAGGAGAAGCAGAAACAGAATGAGAAGCAGTAAGAGAAACAGTAGATGCCGAAGAAGCAAAAGCAGAAGAAGAAGAAGTAGAAAGAGAAGGATTAGGAGTAGGAGGAGCAGAAGCAGAATTAGAAGCAGAAACAGAAGGAGAAGCAGAAATAGAAGAAGAAGAAGCCGAAAAAGCAAAAGCAGAACTTAAAACAGAAGGAGAAGCAGGAGAAGCAGAAGAAGCAGAATCTGGAGAAGAAGAAGGAGAACCAGAAGGAGAAGCAGAAGCAGAAAGAGAAGCAAAAGCAGAAGGAGAAGCAGAAGGAGAAGCAGAAGAAAAAGAAGAAGCAGAATCAGTAGCAGACGAAGCTGAAGATGCAGAACCAGAAAGAGAAGCAGAAGGAATAGCAGAAGAACGAGAAGGAGAAGCAGAAGGAGACGCAGGAAAAGCAGAAGAAACAGAAGCAGACGGAGAAGAAGGAGAAGGAGAAGCCGAAGCAGAAGAAGAAGCAGACGAAAAGCACAAGCAGAAGGAGATGCAGAAGGAGAAGCAGGAGATGCAGAAGAAGCAGAAGCAGAAGGAGAAGAAGAAGGAGAAGAATCAGAATCAGAAGAAGCAGAAGCAGAAATAGAAAGAGAAGCCGACGAAGAGAAGCAGAACGAGAAGCAGGAGAAGCAGAAGCGGGAGAAGCCGAAGAAGAAGAAACAGAAGAAGGAGAAAGAGCAGAAGCAGAAGGAGAAGCAGAAAGAGAAGCAGGAAAAGCAGAAGAAGCAGAAGCAGGAGAAG
>NW_012326293.1:0-1325 GCF_000151885.1 Dipodomys ordii
TCAGAGGTTAACAAAATAAGAACCAATTGACATGTAGATGGTAGTAAAATAAATATAGATTTTTATAGTGCCAGAGATGTTTATACATTATTCAGTTATATATGTTACATTCCTACCAATTCATGGGTATTCATTATGACTCCATGTAATTAATATTATTGTTTTCATCCTTAAAAAATTATTAATTACATCAACCACGTCCTGAAATTATTGTGTCCATGTAATTAATTGTATTCTTTTAATGTGTCAAAAATATTAATTAAAATCCATCGGCCTCCTAAAATCACTCTAATTTTTAGTAGTATCATTCAGGAAGAACTAATTCAACCTTGACATTCAAAACCTTCCATTGGTATTCCTATGAATATGAACGAGACTCTTAGAATGTCCTGCCATTGTTAGGGGTTAGAACTGGGCTTCAAACTCAGGGCCTATGTTGCCATATTGGCCTATGGCTTCCCTGGTAGCCCGCCAGCTTTCAGCAAGCTGAGTCATTCAGATCCAGGATGGATACCTTGCAAAGAAATCGTAAATCGTCAGCAAATGTAAAATGTAAATTTGTCAGCCATCTGCAAGTTGAACGGTTTTATTCTGTATTGATTTATTTACTTTTTTCCTGTTAGCCTTTGGGGCCTAGGAACCCAGGTTTGGCTGTGGATCCAGTGGCTGCACCCCAGGCTAGAGTGATCGAAGCTGAGGGAGAGTTACCACGACCTGGGTTCAAGCCCTGTGGCAAAATAAAAATACATATATACATACATACAAACATATGTACACTACAAATATTAAAAAATTTATGAGGCTCCTTGGCTTGGACTACATGCCATTTTTTCTGGCAGGCTTTGGATTTGAACTCAGGATCTGGGTAAATCTACAGCACTATGTGGGAAGGGCAAGCTCACTGTGTTGGAAGACAAGAAAGTCAGGCCTGTTCCCAGGGCCTGAATTCAACCCTAGCACTCAAAAAAATAATATTCGTATACATTTTAAATGCATTACTTATATTTACTTACAATTGTTCACTGCAGAGGCTGGGAAGGTGGCTCAGTGGTAGAGCGCTTGCCTTGAATGCCTGAGGTCCTGGGTTCAATTCCTCAGCACCCCATAAGCAAAAAGAAAAAAGCAAGAAGTGTCACTGTGGCTCAAGTGGTAGAGTGCTAGCCTTGAGCTGAAGAGCTGAGAGACAGCGCCCAGGCCCAGAGTTCAGGCCCCACGAACAGACCCAAAAACAAATATTTACTGCATATTGCAGTTAGTGTAGTTAATCATATTATATTTTGTTTTTAATTATTTGTTATGTATTTTAGTGAGTATGATTACACATA
>NW_012326294.1:0-1325 GCF_000151885.1 Dipodomys ordii
AGATCCGTCTCCCCTCCTTTCCAACATTCTCTCCCTCCCCCCTCCCCCCGCCCCCCCCGCCTACGGGCTTCCCTGGAGTCCTGCTCCTAATTATCTCTTTAATATCTCTTTATCTTCCAGCCCCTGCTTCCTGACCGGATGGTGATATCTGAAGCACTCAGCGGCAACCAGACAGCCAGAGGGGAACGCGAGCCATCCATGCAGGTGGCGTAACCGTCCATCCTCACCCCCCCCGCAGGCGATTACTCGACCACGACCACGACCTCCGACCCCCCCCCGGCACCAAAATCCACAACCCTACCCTCGGAACAAAATAAAACAAATTTGCTTGAATCTCACGCTGCCTTTTGTTTGTAATTGATGCAATAGGCGAAGGGGAGGGATCTCATTTCTGGTGCCTGACGGGGGGGGGAGGGGGGAGGCGGCGGGGGAATTGGAGAGGAGAGTAGAGGGGGCAGAGGGCATCTCAGTGTATCTGTGTGTGTGCGTGCGCGCATCTTTGAGGAAACTCAAAGATCGGACGCGACAGAGCATGTATGTAGTCCAACCGGACCAATTCACCACGTCTCTGTCTCTTGTCTCTCTGTTTCTGTTTTTCTATTTCTCTTTCTGTGTCTCTCTTTGTCTCTGTCTGTCTGTCTGTCTGTCTGTCTGTCTCTCTCTCTCGTTTGAAATCTCTCTCTCGCCCGCCCGCCCGCCCGCACTCCCCTCCCTCCTTTTCCTCTCGACTTTCCAGTCAATCCTGGGGCTTGAGCTACTGTACTGGCGCTCCAACACACAACGGTCCCACTCCGAGCCTGCCTGCCTGCCTGCCTGCCTATGCATGGGCCCCATACTCCAACGAGGCACATCATCATCCCCACCCCACCCCTTCTCTGAAAAGAAGGCAGTCTCTCTCGGGGCCAGCCAGCCTGGGCCGGTTTTCTCAGTCAGTCAGTGCGTGGTTTGTTTGTTCTTGTTTTTCCCCCATGCATTTCATGAGAGAAAACTGCAATTCACAAAACCACCACTAGATGGCGCGCGTTCGCCGTCGACAAGGTGGATGGGGCGGCGGGAGGGGCAAAACACGGGTCGGGTCAGTCACTCACTCAGTCAGTCAGTCCTCACCTACCCGGCAGTGGGGAGTGAGAGTTCTGACATACACATACATATAGGTTGTTATGATTCATTATTATCATCGTTTGCTTTCCCTCTGTCGTAGCCATGACGACGGGGAGGGGGGAGGGCGGGGTTTCGACAGCCAGCCGACGTGTTGCGGAGGGGGAGGGGGAGGGGGAGGAGTCGCTCGTTCCCTGGATAGATCCGTCTCCCCTCCTCTCCACCAT
>NW_012326295.1:0-1325 GCF_000151885.1 Dipodomys ordii
CCCTTGAGACATGCTCCCAGCCCCGGCCTCCTTCTCAGTGTTCATGTGTAGATCTTGGAGATGAGTCTGTCATCTTGAGAGTTCTTTTACCATTGACTTTTTGGGGGGGGTCTGGTCGTAGGGCCTGAACTCTGGGCCTGGGCGCTGTCCCTCAGCTCTTTGGCTCAAGACTAGCACTCTACCGCTTGAGCCACAGCGCCACTTCCGGCTTTTTTCTTTTTTCTTATGTGGTGCTGAGGAATCAAACCCAGGGCATCAGGCATACAAGGCAAGCTCTCTGGCGCTGAGCCACCTTCCCAGCCCCACCATTGACTATTTTTGACTTTGAAGCCAGAGCTACCATTCTGAGATGAAAGGCTGCATTCTGTTTAGTGTCCAGTTACACACATTCTTTAGGAGTCTGGAGATAAATACTGGAAGACATAGTATGTGGGGCAGGCAGCACTGGCTCCCAGAGAGCCCGGCTGGGTGTGTCGCCCCCAGCCTGCAGCCACTCCTCATTACAAGCCCATTACAGCTGTTTGATTTTCCCAAACCAGATCCATGCATCACTTTGATCAAATTAATTCTTAATTTTTAAAAAAGGAAACCCCCCTGAGACTGTGAAACCGAATTCTGTGTTAATTAGCATCTTTTTTGTTTTGAATGTATTTTTAAGGGTGTCATGAAAACTCTGGGAACATAATAAACAATACTAGGCAATGTGTTCAGATTAAGATCACAGAAATCAGCTGGAGACCTGCAAACGTCCTTATGTTATTCTTTGCCTCTGTTTTTTCCCCTTCATTTTGTCTTCCCGAACCAAAGAAAAGCATGCTCTATTTTCATTTCATTAAAGAAAGCTTCCCAAAACTAAATTTTCAATAGGTCAGTATAACATTTCTCAGTGGGCTTTGGAGTTTAACCAGATTTAAAATGTGTTTAGAGTGGTGGGGAAGGTTGTTATTGTTTTGCTTCATAATTTACCCAACATACTTTTGATACCTTTCCTTGATTCAAATTCAGATAAAGGATGTGAAGGATATGTCTTTTTTAGTTATTGTTATTATAAAGGCGATGTATGGTACAAAGGGTTACCATTTCCTAAGTCAGGTGATGAGTGCAATTGTTTTTGGACAATGTCACCCCTTCCTTTGATGTGTATCTGTAAAGCATTTGCTCTCAGGCAGCTGCAACAGTCACCTTGCATGGGAGGAGGAATAAGATGAAGACAGCTTGAGTCATTGAGGCACCAGGCAAAGTGGCATTTGGAGCCCTGAGGAGCACCTATTGCTTACTCTGAATCACATGGGACTTCTCTTCCCAAAAAATACTCCAAGTTCCCC
>NW_012326296.1:0-1325 GCF_000151885.1 Dipodomys ordii
CAGCTGTGTCCCGACTATATACCCACGTTGATGATCCCGAGCTGTGTATCCGTTGTGTACCCGCTGTGTCCCGATTCTATCCCCCGCAGTGTCCATAGCTGTGTCCCCTCTATGTCCCCGCTGTGTCTCCGCTGTATCCCACTATGTCCCCGCTGTATCCCGCTGTGTACCCATGTGTCCCCGCTGTGTCCCCTGCTGTGTTCCGCTGTGTCCCCGCTGAGTCCCACTATGTCCCGCTGTGTCTCCCTGCAGTCCACGTCTTTGTCCCCGCAGTATCCCCGCTGTGTCCCGCTGTGTCCACGCTGTGCACCGCTATGTCCACGCTGAGTCCCGCTGTGTCCTCGCTGTGTCCCTCGCTGTGTCGCCGCTGTATCCCGCTGTGTCCTGCTGTGTCCCGCTGTGTCCGCCTCTATGTCCCCCGCTGTGTCCCGCTGTGTCCCGCTGTGTCCCCGCTGTGTCCCCGCTGTGTCTCCGTTGTGTCCCGCTGTGTCTGGCTCTGCCCCCACAGTGTCCTTGCTGTGTCCCCTCTACATCCCCGCTGTGTCTCCGCTGTGTCTCGCTGTGTCCCAGCTGTGTCCCCCGCTGTGTCCTGCTGTGTCCCCCTGGGTCCAACTGTGTCCCGCTGTGTCTCGCTGTGTCCCCTGCTGTGTCCCACTGTGTCCCCAGCTGTGACCCCCCTGTGTCTCCGCTTTGTCCTCCTGTGACCCGCTGTGTCCTCGCTATGACCCCCGCTGTGTCCTGCTATGTCCCCGCTGTGTCCCGCTGTGTCCCCGCTGTGTCCCCCGCTGTGTCCTGCTGTGTCCTGCTGTGTCCTGCTGTGTCCCGCTGTGTCCGCCTCTATGTCCTCCGCTGTGACACGCTGTGTCCCCCGCTGAGTCCCACTGTGTCCCGCTGTGTCCCCGCTGTGTCCCCGCTGTGTCCCGCTGTGTCTCCACTGAGTCCCGCTCTGTCCGGCTCTGTCCCCCGCAGTATCCTTGCTGTGTCCCCTCTGTGTCCCCGCTGAGTCCCACTGTGTCCCGCTGTGTCCCTTTCTGTGTCCCACTGTGTCCCAAGCTCTGTCCCTCCTGTGTCTCTGCTTTGTCCTCCTGTGACCCGCTGTGTCCTCGTTATGACCCCCACTGTGTCCCGCTGTGTCCCCGCTGTGTCCCGCTGTGTCCCCGCTGTGTCCCCCGCTGTGTCCCGCAGTGTCCTGCTATGTCCCACTGTGTCTGCCTCTATGTCCCCCGCTGTGTCCCCCGCTGTGTCCCGCTGTGTCCCGCTGGGTCCCCGCTGGGTCCCCGCTGGGTCCGGCTGTGTCTCCGTTGTGTCCCGCTGTGTCCGGTTCT
>NW_012326297.1:0-1325 GCF_000151885.1 Dipodomys ordii
GAGAGAGAGAGAGAAGAAGAAGAAGAAGAAGAAGAAGAAGAAGAAGAAGAAGAAGAAGAAGAAGAAGAAGAAGAAGAAGAAGAAGAAGTAGAAGAAGAAGAAGAAGGAGAAGAAGGAGAAGAAGGAGAAGAAGAAGAAGAAGAAGAAGAAGAAGAAGAAGAAGAAGAAGAAGAAGAAGAAGAAGAAGAAGAAGAAGAAGAAGATGAAGAAGAAGAAGAAGAAGAAGAAGAAGAAGAAGAAGAAGAAGAAGAAGAAGAAGAAGAAGAAGAAGAAGAAGAAGAAGATGAAGAAGAAGAAGAAGAAGAAGAAGAAGAAGAAGAAGAAGAAGAAGAAGAAGAAGAAGAAGAAGAAGAAGAAGAAAGAAAAGAAGAAGAAGAAGAAGAAGAAGAAGAAGAAGAAGAAGAAGAAGAAGAAGAAGAAGAAGAAGAAGACGAAGGAGAAGAAGAAGAAGGAGAAGCATAATGAGAAGCATACGGAGAAGCAGTAGAAGCAGAAGAAGCAGAAGCAGGAGAACCCAGAATCAGAAGAAAAAGAATAAGCAAAAGAAGCAGAATCAGTGGGAGAAGCAGTAGAACGAGAAGGCGAAGGAGCAGCAGAAGGAGAAGCAGAAGCAGAAGAATCAGGAGAAGCAGAAGCAGAAGAAACAGAAGAAGGAGAAGAGCAGAAGCAGAAGCAGAAGTAGAAACAGAAGCAGAAGGAGAAGGAGAAAGAGTAGCAGGAGAAGCAGAAGAAGCTGAAGCAGGAGTAGCAGAAGGAGAAGAAGCAGAAAAAGCAGAAGCAGAACCTGAACCAGAAGGAGAAGCAGGAGAAGCCGAAGCAGAAGAAGCAGGAGAAGCAGAAGCAGAAGAAGGAGAAGAGCAGAAGCAGAAGCAGAAGGAGAAGCAGAAGGAGAAGAAGAATAAGCAGAAGCTGAAGTCGAAGAAATAGAAAAATCAGAAGAAGCAGAAGAGGAAGCAGCAGGAGAAGCAGAAGCAGAAGAAGGAGAAGGAGAAAGAGAAGGATTTGGAGTAGAAGAAAGAGAAGGATAAGCAGAAGTAGAAAGAGAAGGAGAAGCAGGAGAAGCAGAAGCAGGAGAAGCAGAAGCAGAATGAAAAGCAGAAGAAGGAGAAATTGAAACAGAAGAAGATGCAGAAGGAGAAGCAGAAGCAGAAGCAGAAGGAGAAGCAGAAGAAGGAGGAGAAGGAGAAGCAGAAGGATAATAATAAAGAGAAACAGAAGGAGAAGAAGAAGCAGAAGCGGGAGAAGCAGAAGGAGAAGAAATAGAAGAAGGAGAAGAAGCAGAAGCAGAAGGAGAAGCATTAACAGAAGGAGTTGCAGAAATAGAC
>NW_012326298.1:0-1325 GCF_000151885.1 Dipodomys ordii
TTCAAACTTCTCCATCTTAAGCTTCTCGTTGCGCTTATACTTCTCCTACTGCTTCTGATTCAGACTAAGCTTAGTCGGCTTCTCCAGTTTCTTCTGCTTCTGCTTATCCAGCTTCCTAGGCTAATCCTGCTTCTCTTTCTGCTTCTCCTCTGCCTCTGCTTCTCCTTAGGCTTCAGCATAGGCTCTTCTCTTTCTTCTGTTTCTTTTGCTTCAGCCTCTTCTTCTTAATCTTCTTCTTCTTCTTCTGTTTCTTCTGATTATACTTCTGCTTCTCCTTCTTCTCCTCTTTCTGCTTCAACTTCTGCTTCTTCTGATTCTCCTGCTTCTCCATCTTGTTCTCCTTCCGTTTCTGCTTCTCTTTCTGCTTCTGATTCTCCATATGCTGCTCCATCTCCATCTCCTTATTATGCATCTCCCACTGCTTCTGCTTCTGCTTCTTTTGCTTATTCTTCATCCTGGGCATCTGCTTCTCCCTCTTCTGCTTCTTCTGCTTCTACTGCTTCTCCTTATGCTTCTCCTTATGCTTCTCCTTATGCTTCATCTTCTTCTTCTCCTTCTTCTCCTTCTTCTTCTTCTTCTTCTTCTTCTTCTTCTTCTTCTTCTTCTTCTTCTTCTTCTTCTTCTTCTTCTCTTTCTTCTGCTTCTTCTTCTTCTCTTTCTTCTGCTTCTGCTTTTCCTGCTTCTTCTGCTTCTACTGCTTTTCTTTCTGCTTCTTATTCTGCTTCTGCTTCTCCTTCTGCTTCTCCTATTGCTTCTGCTGCCCTTCCTTCTCCTTCTCCTTCTCCTACTTCTGCTTCTCCTTCTGCTTTTGCTTCTTCTGCTTCTCCTGCTTCTCCTTCTACATCTTCTTGTGCTTCTGCTTCTCTTTCTGCTTCTGATTCTCCTTCTGCTGCTCCTTCTCCTTCTCCTTCTTCTGCTTCTCCCACTGCTTCTGCTTCTTTTGCTTATTCTTTTTCTTCTGCTTCTGCTTCTCCTGCTTCTGCTTCTACTGCTTCTCCTTATGCTTCTCCTTATGCTGCTGCTTCTTCTTCCTCTTCTTCTCCTTCTTTTTCGTCTTCTTCTTCTTCCTTTCTTTCTTCTGCTTCTCCTTTTCCTGCTTCTTCTGCTTCTACTGTTTCTCTTTCTGCTTCTCATTCTGCTTCTGCTTCTCCTTCTGCTTCTCCTATTGCTTCTGCTGCACTTCCTTCTCCTTCTCCTACTTCTGCTTCTCCTTCTGCTTCTCCTTCTGCTTCTGCTTCTTCTGCTTCTCCTGCTTCTCGTTCTGCATCTTTTTCTGCTTCTGCTTCTCCTTCTGCTGCTTCTTCTGCTTCTGCTCCTCCTTCTTC
>NW_012326299.1:0-1325 GCF_000151885.1 Dipodomys ordii
GAAGAAGAAGAAGAAGAAGAATGAAGATATTATTGAAGAAGAAGAAGAAGAAGAAGAAGAAGGAGAAGGAGAAGGAGAAGCAGAAGGAGAAGCAGAAGGAGAAGCAGTAGAAGCAGAAGAAGCAGAAGCAGGAGAAGCAGAACCTGGAGAAGCAGAAGGCGAAGCAGAAGCAGAAAGAGAAGCAAAAGCAGAAGGAAAAGCAGAAGAAACAGAAGAAGCAGAGGCAGTAGCAGAAGAAGCAGAAGATGCAGAAGCAGAAGGAGAAGCAGAAGGAAAAGCAGAAGAACGAGAATGAGAAGTAGAAGGAGAAACAGAAGGAGAAGCAGAAAGAGAAGCAGAAGAAGGAGCAGGAGAAGGAAAAGCAGCAGGAGAAGCAGAAAGAGCAGCAGAAGGAGAAGCAGGAGATGTAGAAACAGGAGAAGCAGAAGAAGAAGAAAAAGGAGAAGGACAAGAAGCAGAAACAGAAGGAGAAGCAGATACAGAAGGAGAAGCAGAAAGAGAAGGAGGGGAAGCAGAAGAAGCAGAAGCAGGAAAAGCAGAAGCATAAGAATCCGAGGAAGCAGAAGCAGAACCTGAAGCAGAAGGAGACGCAGGAGAAGCAGAAGAAGTAGAATCTGGAGAAGCAGAATGAGAAGCAGAAGGAGAAGCAGAAGCGGAAAGAGAATCAAAATCAGAAGGAGAAGCAGAAGAAACAGAAGAAGCAGAAGCAGTAGCAGTAGCAGCAGAAGTAGAAGGAGAAGCAGAAGGAAAAGCAGAAAAACGAGAAGGAGAAGGAAAAACAGAAGCAGAAGCAGAAGGAGAATCAGAAGGAGAAGCAGAAGAAGCAGAAGGAGAAGCGAAGGAGAAGCAGAAGAAGAAGCATAAGGACAAGCACAAGCAGAAGGAGATGCAGAAGGAGACGCAGGAGAAGCAGAAGAAGCAAAAGCAGAAGAAGAAATAGAAGTAGGAGAAGGAGAAGGAAGAGCAGCAGAAGCAATAGGAGAAGCAAAAGGAGAAGCAGAAGAAGAATGAGAAGCAGAAAGAGAAGCAGTGGAAGCAGAAGAAGCAGCAAAAGCAGAAGCAGCAGAAGCAGAAGAAGAAGAAGAAGAAGAAGAAGAAGAAGAAGAAGAAGAAGAAGAAGAAGAAGAAGTTGAAGAAGAAGAAGAAGAAGAAGAAGAAGAAGAAGAAGAAGAAGAAGAAGAAGAAGAAGAAGAAGAAGAAGAAGAAGAAGAAGCAGCAGCAGCAGCAGCAGCATAAGGAGAAGCAGTAGAAGCAGAAGAAGCAGAAGCAGGAGAAGCAGAAGCAGAAGAAAAAGAATAAGCAAAAGAAGCAGAAGCAGAAGCAGT
>NW_012326300.1:0-1325 GCF_000151885.1 Dipodomys ordii
ACTGCTTCTGCTTCTTTTGCTTATTCTTTTTCTTCTGCTTCTGCTTCTCCTGCTTCTGCTTCTACTGCTTCTCCTTATGCTTCTCCTTATGCTTCTCCTTATGCTGCTGCTTCTTCTTCTTCTTCCTCTTCTTCTTCTACTTTTTCGTCGTCTTCTTCTTCTTCTCTTTCTTCTGCTTCTGCTTTTCCTGCTTCTTCTGCTTCTACTGTTTCTCTTTCTGTTTCACATTCTGCTTCTGCTTCTCCTTCTGCTTCTCCTATTGCTTCTGCTCACTTCCTTCTCCTTCTCCTACTTCTGCTTCTCCTTTTGCTTCTGCTTCTTCTGCTTCTCCTGCTTCTCGTTCTGCGTCTTTGTCTGCTTCTGCTTCTCCTTCTGCTGCTTCTTCTGCTTCTGCTACTCCTTCTTCTGCTTCTCCTTCTGATTCTCCTTCTAGCTCTCTTTCTGCTGTTTCTTCTCCTTCTTCTTCTTCTCCCTCTGATTCTTCTTCTTATGCTTATTCTTTTTCTACTGCTTCTGCTTCTCCTGCTTCTGCTTCTTCTGCTTCTACTTCTTCTCCTTATGCTTCTCCTTATGCTTCTCCTTCTCCTTCTTCTTCTTCTTCTTCTTCTTCTTCTTCTTCTTCTTCTTCTTCTTCTTCTTCTTCTTCTTCTTCTTCTTCTTCTTCTTCTTCTTCTTCTTCTTCTTCTTCTTCTTCTTCTTCTTCTCCTACTCCTTCTTCTTCTTCTTCTTCTTCTTCTTCTTCTTCTTCTTCTTCTTCTTCTTCTTCTTCTTCTACTTGGTCTGCTTCTTCTGATGCTCGTTCTCCTTCTTGTCTTCTTGTCGGGCTCCTGGTACTGCTTGTGGTGCTTGACCTTGTTTTTTCTCTTCAGCTTGTGTGCGGCATTTCGCGCCGCCTCTGGAGCACCCTCCCTGTCGTTTGCTCTGATGCCGCACACCTAAGCCAGCCCCGAATCCCGGAAACTCCCGGTGAGGCGCGCCGGCGGGCTTGTTCGGTCCCGGCATCCGCTTACACATCTGCTGTGACCGGCCCGGGGAGCTGGATGTGTCAGACGTTTTCAACGTCCTCGACGAAACGCGCGATACGGAAGGGCCTATTGATATGCCTATTTGTATAGGTTATTGTGATGATTAAAATGGTTTCTGAGACGTCAGGTGGAAATGTGCGGGGAACTGTGCGCGGAACCCCTATCTGTTTATTTTTCTAAATGCATTCACATATGTATCCGCTCCTGAGACAATAGCCCTGATAATTGCTTCAATAGTATTAGAATGAGGATTAGGTGAGTATTGAATACTTCCGTGCCGTCTTTATTCCCTTTTGTGCG
>NW_012326301.1:0-1325 GCF_000151885.1 Dipodomys ordii
GTCGCTGTGTGCCCCCGCTGTGTCCCGCTGTGTCCCTGCTGTGACCCGCTGTGTCCCTCGCTGTGTCCACCGCTGTCTCCCGCTTTGTCCCCCGCTGTGTCCCGCTGTGTCCCCGCTGTGTCCTCGCTGTATCCCACTCTCTGTCCCACTGTGTCACCGCTGTGTCCCCAGCTGTGTCCAGCTATGTCCCGCTGTGTCTCCCGCTGTGTCCCGCTGTGTCCCGCTGTGTCACCCGCTGTGTCCCGCTGTGTCCCGCTCTGTCCCCCGCTGTGTTCCTGCTGTGCCCCGCTGTGTCCCGCTGTGTCCCGCTGTGTACTGCTGTGTCCTCCGCTGAGTCCCGCTGTGTCCCCGATGTGTCCCAATGTGTCCTCGCTGTGTCCCCCGCTGTGTCCCGCTGTGTCTCCCCTGTGTCCCCTGCTCTGTACCGCTGTGTCCCTCTGTGTCCTCTGCTGTGTCCCCTGCTCTTTCCCACTGTGTCCCCCGCTGTGTCCCGCTGTGTACCCCTCTGTGTCCCCCGCTGTGTCCTGCTGTGTCTCCCGCTGTTTCCTGCTGTGCCGCGCTCTGTCCCCCGCTGTGTCCCTGCTGTGCCCCGCTGTGTCCCGCTGTGTACTGCTTTGTCCCCATCTGAGTCCCGCTGTTTCCCCGATGTGTCCCAATATGTCCTCGCTGTGTCCCACGCTGTGTCCCGCTGTGTCCCTCTGTGTCCTCTGCTGTGTCCCCTGCTCTGTCCCACTGTGTCCCCCGCTGTGTCCCGCTGTGTCCCGCTGTGTCCACCGCTGTGTCCCGCTGTGTCCCGCTGTGTCCCCTGCTGTGTCCCCCGCTGTCTCCCGCTTTGTTCCCCGCTGTGTGCCCCGCTGTGCCCCGCTTTGTCCCCCGCTGTGTCCCGCTGTGTCCCGCTGTGTCCTCACTGTGTCCCACTCTGTGTCCCACTGTGTCACCGCTTTGTCCCCAGCTGTGTCCAGCTATGTCCCGCTGTGTCTCCCGCTGTGTCTCGCTGTGTCCCGCTGTGTCACCCGCTGTGTCCCGCTGTGTCCCCCGCTGTGTCCCACTGTGTCTTCTCTGTGTCTGCCTCTGTCTCCCGCTCTGTCCCCCGTTCTGTCCCCTGCTGTGTCCCTGCTGCGTACCCGCTGTGTCCCGCTGTGTCCCCCGCTGAGTCCCGCATTGTCCCTGCTGTGTCCCTCTGTGTCCTTGCTGTGTCCCCCACTGTGTCCCGCTTTGTACCCCCAGTGTCCCACGCTGTGTCCTGCTGTGTCCCCCGCTGTGTCCCGCTGTTTCCCCTGCTTTGTCCCCTTTGTGTCCCGCTGTGTCCCGCTGTGTCCCAATGT
>NW_012326302.1:0-1325 GCF_000151885.1 Dipodomys ordii
TCGAACAGACATGAGCATCCCACTCCTCTTCCAGCTCATCAATAGCATTGTAAATTCATAGACTTGGCACGCTGGTGCTGTTTCCGCGGTTAAACTGAGTGACAAGTTCATTCAGGAGAGCGATCATCTGTGAATCTAAGTAATGCAACCTACTCCCCCTCCCCCTCCGCAACACTTCGGCTGGCGGTCGAAACCCCGCCCTCCCGCCTCCCCGTCGTCATGGCTACGACAGAGGAAAAGCAAATGATGATAATAATGAATCCTAACAACCTATATGTATGTGTATGTCAGAACTCTCACTCCCCACTGCCGGGTAGGTGAGGACTGACTGACTGAGTGAGTGACTGACCCGACCCGTGTTTTGCCCCTCCCGCCGCCCCATCCACCTTGTCGACGGCGAACGCGCGCCATCTAGCGGTGGTTTTGTGAATTGCAGTTTTCTCTCATGAAATGCATGGGGGAAAAAAAAGAACAAACAAACCACGCACTGACTGACTGAGAAAACCGGCCCAGGCTGGCTGGCCCCGAGAGAGACTGCCTTCTTTTCAGAGAAGGGGTGGGGTGGGGATGATGATGTGCCTCGTTGGAGTATGGGGCCCATGCATAGGCAGGCAGGCAGGCAGGCAGGCTCGGAGTGGGACCGTTGTGTGTTGGAGCGCCAGTACAGTAGCTCAAGCCCCAGGATTGACTGGCAAGTCGAGAGGAAAAGGAAGGAGGGAGTGCGGGCGGGCGGGCGGGCGGGAGAGAGAATTCAAACGAGAGAGAGAGAGACAGACAGACAGACAGACAGACAGACAGACAGACAGAGAGACAGACAGAGACAAAGAGAGACACAGAGAGAGAAATAGAGAAACAGAAACAGAGAGACAAGAGACAGAGACGTGGTGAATTGGTCCGGCTGGACTACATACATGCTCTGTCGCGTCCGATCTTTGAGTTTCCTCAAAGATGCACGCACACACACAGATACACTGAGATGCCCTCTGCCCCCTCTTCTCTCCTCTCCAATTCCCCCGCCCCCTCACCTCTCTCCCTCCGTCAGGCACCAGAAATGAGATCCCTCCCCTTCGCCTATTGCGTCAATTACAAACAAAAGTCAGCGTGAGATTCAAGCATATTTGTTTTATTTTGTTCCGAGGGTAGGGTTGTGGATTTTGGTGCGGGGGGGGGGGTCGGAGGTCGTGGTCGTGGTCGAGTAATCGCCTGCGGGGTGGGGGTGAGGATGGACGGTTACGCCACCTGCATGGATGGCTCGCGTTCCCCTCTGGCTGTCTGGTTGCCGCTGAGTGCTTCAGATATCACCATCCGGTCAGGAAGCAGGGTGA
>NW_012326303.1:0-1325 GCF_000151885.1 Dipodomys ordii
GACACATGGAGGACTCAGCGGTACAAAGCGGGGACACACCGGCGACTCACCGGGGGACACAGTGGGGGACAAAGCGGGACATCACAGAACACAGTGGGAAACAGCGGGACACAGCGGGGAAACTGCCGGGACACAGGGGGACATAGCATGGGACACATAGGGACACAGCGGGGCACACAGCTGGGGACACAGCGGGACACAGTGGGACACAGCGGGACCCAGCGGGGAACACAGCGAGGACCCAGCGGGACCCAGCGGTATACAGCGTCGATACAGCGGGGACACAGCGTTACACAGCGTGGTACACAGCTGTGAACACAACGGGACACAGTGGGGGCACAGCGGGACACAGTGGGACACAGCGGGGCCAAAGCTTGAGACACAGCGGGGTACAGAGCAGGAGACAGCGGGGGACACAGCGAGGACACAGCGGGACACAGCGCTGACACTGCGGGGGACACAGCGGGGGACACAGCGGGGGACACAGCCGGACACAGCGGGACACAGCGGGGGGCACAGGGGGGACCCAGCGGGACCCAGCGCGGGACACAGCGTGGACACATTGTGACACTGCGGGGACACAGCGGGACACAGCGGGACACAGCGGGTCACAGCGAGGGACACAGAGGGATACATAGCGGGACACAGTGGGGAACACAGGGAGGACACAGCGGGACCCAGCGGGACACAGCGTCGATACAGCGGGGACACAGCGGGACACAGTGGGGTACACAGCTGGGGACACAACGGGACACAGCGGGGGACACAGCGAGGACACAGCAGAACACAGCGTGGGAAACAGCGAGGACACAGCGGGACACAGCGAGACACAGCGGGACACAGTGGGGACACAGGAGTAGACACAGCGAGACACAACGGGACACAGCGGGGAACACAGCGAGGACACAGCGGGGACACAGCGGGGACACTGCGGGAACATAGTGGGACACAGCGGGGTACACAGCGGGACACAGCGGGACACAGCTTGGGACACAGTGGGAACACAGCAGGACAAAGCAGGGGACACAGCGAGGACACAACGGGACACAGAGGGACACAGCGTGGGACAAAGCGGGAGACAGCAGGGGACACAGCGAGGACACAGCGGGACAAAGCGGCGACACATAGAGGACTCAGCGGGGGACACAGTGGGGGACAGAGCGGGACACAGCGGGACACTGCGGGGCACAGCGGGGGACACAGCGGGGGACCCAGCGGGACACAGCGGGACACTGCGGGGCACAGCGGGGGACACAGCGGGACACAGCGGGGGACAAAGCGGGACACCACGGAACACAGCAGGACACAGCGTGAAACAGCGGTGA
>NW_012326304.1:0-1325 GCF_000151885.1 Dipodomys ordii
GCTTTTCCTTCTCCTGCTCCTACTCTGCTTCTCTTTCTGCTTCTCCTCTGTTTCTCCTTCTCCTTCTCGATATCTGCTTTTCCTTCTGCTTCTCCTTCTGCAACTTCTGCTTCTTCTGCTACTGCCTCTGCTTCTTCTGTTTCTCCTTCTGTTCTCCTTCTGCTTTTGCTTCTCTTTCTGCTTCTGCTTCTCCTTCTGCTTCTCCTGCTGCTGCATCTTCTGCTTCTCCTGCTTCTCTTTCTGCTTTTCCTTCTGTTTCTGCTTCTCCTTCTGCTTCTGCTGATTCTCCTTCTTCTGTTTCTTCTGCTTCTGCTTCTCCTGCTTCTCGTTGTGCTTCTCTTTCTGCTTCTCTTTCTGTTCTGCTTCTCCTTCTTCTGCTTCTCCTTCGGCTTCTGCTTCTCCTTCTGCTTCTGCTTCAATTTCTCCTTCTGCTTCTCATTCTGCTTCTGCGTCTTCTGTTTCTTCTGCTTCTCCTGCTTCTGCTTTTCCTACTTCTCGTTCTGCTTCTCCTTCTGCATCTCTTTCTGCTTCTGCTTATACTTTTGCTTTTCCTACTCCTAATCCTTCTCTTTCGCCTTCTCCGTCTTCTTCTTCCCTTCTCCAGCTGCTTCTGCTTCTGCTTGTTCTACTATTTCTGTTTCTTCTGCTTCTGCTTCAGATTGTGCTTCTTCTGTTTCTCCTGCTTCAGATTCTGCTTCTGCTTCTTCGGCTTCTCCTGTTTCTTCTGCTTCTGCTTCTCCTGCTTCTTCTGCTTCTCCTGCTTCTCTTTATGCTTCTCCTTCTGCTTCTGCTTCTCCTTCTGCTTCTGCTTCTGCTCTTCTCCTTCTTCTGTTTCTTTTGCTTCTGTTTCTTCTGCTTCTTCTTCTTCTGTTTCTTCTGACTCTACTTCTGCTTCTCCTTCTTCTCCTCTTTCTGCTTCTACTTCTGCTTCTTCTGCTTCTCCTGTTTTTCCTTCTTGTTCTCCTTCTGTTTCTGCTTCTCTTTCTGCTTCTGCTTCTCCTTCTGCTGCTCCTTCTCCTTCTTCTGCTTCTCCCACTGCTTCTGCTTCTGCTTCTTTTGCTAATTTTTTTCTTCTGTTTCTGCTTCTCCTGCTTCTGCTTCTTCTGCTTCTACTGTTTCTCCTTATGCTTCTCCTTATGCTTCTCCTTATGCTGATGCTTCTTCTTCTTCTTCTTCTTCTTCTTCTTCTTCTTCTTCTTCTTCTTCTTCTTCTACTTCTTCTTCTTCTTCTTCTTCTTCTTCTTCTTCTTCGTCTTCTTCTTCTTCTTCTTCTTCATCTTCTTCTTCTTCCTCTTCTTCTTCTTCTTCTTCTTCTTCTTCTTCTT
>NW_012326305.1:0-1325 GCF_000151885.1 Dipodomys ordii
GTGTCCCGCTGAGTCCCCCACTGTGTCCCGCTGTGTCCCGCTGTGTCCCCAGCTGTGTCCCCCGCTGTGTACCGCTGTGTCCCCCGCTTTGTCCTGCTGTGTCCCGCAGTGTCCCCGCTGTGTCCCGCTGTGTAACACTGTGTCCCGTGGTGTCCCCCTTTGTCCCACGCTGTATCCCCAGCTGAGTCCCCTCTGTGTCGCCGCTGTGTCCCCCTGTGTCCTCGCTGTGTCCCCCGCTGTCTCCCGCTTTGTCCCCTGCTGTGTTCCGCTGTGTCCCGCGGTGTCCCCGCTGTGTCCCCAGCTGTATCCCGCTGTGTCCCGCTGGGTCTCTGCTGTATCGACGCTGTGTCCTTCTGGGTCCCGCTGTGTCCTCGCTGTGTTCCCCGCTGTGTCCCGCTGTGTCCCCAGCTGTGTCCCCCGCTGTGTCCCGCTGTTTCCCCCGCTTTGTCCTGCTGTGTCCCGCAGTGTCCCCGCTGTGTCCCGCTGTGTAACACTGTGTCCCGTGGTGTCCCCCTTTGTCCCACGCTGTATCCCCAGCTGAGTCCCCTCTGTGTCGCCGCTGTGTCCCCCTGTGTCCTCACTGTGTCCCCCGCTGTCTCCCGCTTTGTCCCCCGCTGTATTCCGCTGTGTCCCGCTGTGTCCCCGCTGTGTCCCCAGCTGTGTCCCGCTGTGTCCCGCTGTGTCCCTGCTGTATCGACTCTGTGTCCTGCTGGGTCCCGCTGTTCCCTCGCTGTGTTCCCCGCTGTGTCCCGCTGTGTCCCCAGCTGTGTCCCCCGCTGTGTCCAGCTGTGTCCTCGCTGGGTCCCCCGCTGTGTCCCGCTGTGTTCCCCGCTGTGTTCCGCTTTGTCCCACTATGTCCCGCTCGGTCCCTGCTGTGTCCCGGTGTGTCCCGCTGTGTCCCCGCTGTGTGCCCGCTGTGTCCCGCTGTGTACTCCGTTGTGTCCAGCTGTGTCACCGCTGTGTCTCGCTTTGGCCCCTCTCTGTCTCCGCTGTCCCCTGCTGTGTCCCCCGCTGTCCCGCTGTGTCCCGCTGTGTCCCCCGCTTTGTCCCTTCTGAGTCCCATCTGTGTCGCCGCTGTGTCCCGTTGTGTCCTCGCTGTGTCCCCTGCTGTCTGCCGCTTTGTCCCCACTGTGTCCCAAGTTGTGTCCCGCTATGTCCCGCTGTGTACCCCGCTGTGTCCCACTATGTTCCCGCAGTGTCCCCGCTGTGTACCATTGTGTCCCGCTGTGTCCTTGCTGTGTCCCCGAGTGTCCCATTGTGTCCCCAGCTGTGCACCCCGCTGTGACCCGCTGTGTCCCCGCTGTTACGACGCTGGGTCCCGCTGG
>NW_012326306.1:0-1325 GCF_000151885.1 Dipodomys ordii
AGTAGCAGAAGAAGCAGATGATGCAGAAGCATAAGGAGAAGCATGAAGGAAAAGCAGAAGAACGAGAAGGAGAAGGAGAAGGAGAAACAGGAGAAGCAGAAAGAGAAGCAGAAGAAGAAGCAGAAGAAGGAAAAGCAGCAGGAGAAGCAGAAAGAGCAGCAGAAGGAGAACCAGGAGATGCAGAAACAGGAGAAGCAGAAGCAGAAGAAACATGAGAAGGACAAGAAGCAGAAGCAGAAGGAGAAGCAGAAAGAGAAGGAGGGGAAGCAGAAGAAGCAGAAGCAGGAGAAGCAGAAGCATAAGAATCCGAAGAAGCAGAAGCAGAACCTGAAGCAGAAGGAGAAGCAGGAGAAGCAGAAGAAGCAGAATCTGGAGAAGCAGAATGACAAGCTGAAGGAGAAGCAGAAGCAGAAAGTGAATCAAAAGCAGAAGGAGAAGCAGAAGAAACAAAAGAAGTAGAAGCAGTAGCCGTTGTAGCAGAAGCAGAAGGAGAAGCAGAAGGAAAAGCAGAAGAACAAGAAGGAGAAGGAGAAACAGAAGGAGAAGCAGAAGGAGAAGCAGAAATAGAAGCATGTAAAGCAGAAGAAAAAGAAGCAGAAGGAGAATCAGAAGGAGAAGCAGAAGAAGGAGAAGGAGAAGCAGAAGCAGAATAAGATGCAGAAGGAGAAGCAGAAGAAGCAGAAGCACAAGGAGAAGCAGGAAAAGCAGAAGAAGCAAAAGCAAAAGAAGAAGCAAAAGAAGGAGAAGGAGAAGCAGAAGCAGAAGAAGAAGCATAAGGACAAGCACAAGCAGAAGGAGATGCAGAAGGAGAAGCAGGAGAAGCAGAAGAAGCAGAAGCTAAAGGAGAAGCAGAAGTAGGAGAAGGAGAGGAGGAGAATCAGAAGCAGAAAAGAAGCAGAAGCGGAATGAGAAGCAGAAAGAGAAGCAGGAGAAGCACAAGAAGCAGAAGCAAGAGAAGCCGAAAGAGAAGAAGCAGAAACAGAAGCAGAAGTATAAGCAGAAACAGAAAGAGAAGCAGCAGAAGAAGTAGAACCAGAAATTCAGGCAGGAGAAACAGAAGAAGCAGAAGCAGAAGGAGAAGCAAAAAGAGAAGAAGAAGGAGAAGTAGAAGAAGCAGCAGAAGGAGAAGCAGCAGAAGAAGCAGAAAAACAAGCAGGAAAAGCAGAAATAGAAAGAGAAGTAGAAGCAGAAGAAGGAGAAGCAGAAGAAGAAGCAGTAGAAGCATAAGAAGCAGAAGCAGGAGAAGCAGAATCAGAAGAGAAAGAAGAAGCATAAGAAGCAGAAGCAGAAGCAGAGGGAGAAACAGAAGAAGGAGCAGCAGAAGG
>NW_012326307.1:0-1325 GCF_000151885.1 Dipodomys ordii
TCTGCTTCGCTTTCTGCTTCTGCATCTCCATCTGCTTCACCATCTGCTGCTCTCTCTCCATCTTCTGTTTCTCCCTCTGCTTCTGCTTCTTATGCTTCTTCTTTAGCTTCTGCTTCTGCTTCTCCTGCTTCTGCTTCTTATGCTTCTACTGCTTCTTCTTCTTCTTCTGCTTCTTCTGCTTCTACTTCTCTTTGTGCTTCTGCTTCTCCTGCTTGTTTTTCTGCTTCTTCTGCTGCTTCTCCTTCTGCTGCTTCTTCTACTTCTCCTTCTCCTTCTCCTTCTCTTTTTGCTTCGCCTTCTGCTTCTGCTTCTGCTTCTTGGGCTTCTCCTGCTTCTCTTTCTGCTTCTCATTCCGCTTCTGCTTCTCCTTCTGCTTCTGCTTCTCCTCCTTCTCCTTCTCCTACTTCTGCTTCTCCTTCATCTTCTGCTTCTTCTGCTTCTCCTCCCTCTCCTTCTCCTATTTCTGCTTCTCCTTCATCTTCTGCTTCTTCTGCTTCTCCTGCTTCTCCTTCTGCATCTCCTTTTGCTTGTGGTTGTCCTTATGCTTCTTCTTCTGCCTCTGCTTCTCCTTCTCCTTCTTTTGCTTCTCCTTTTGCTTCTGCTTCTTCTGCTTTTCCTGCTTCTCCTTCTGCTTCTGCTCCTTCTGCTTTTCCTTCTGCATCTTCTTCTGCTTCTGCTTCTCCTTCTCCTTCTTCTGCTTCTCCTTCTTATTCTCCTTCTGCTTCTTCTTCTTCCGCTTTACCTGCTTCTCTTTCTGCTTCTCCTTCTGCTTCTCCTTCTGTTTCTACTTCTCCTTCTTGTACTTCTGCTTTTACTTCTGCTTCTCGTTCTGCTTCTGCTACAACTGCTACTGCTTCTACTTCTTCTGTTTCTTCTGCTTCTCCTTCTGATATTGATTCTCTTTCTGCTTCTGCTTCTCCAGATTCTGATTCTTCTGCTTCTCCTGCTTCTCCTTCTGCCTGAGGTTCTCCTTTTGCTAATTCGGGTTCTTATGCTTCTGCTTCTCCTGCTTCTGCTTCATCTGCTTCCCCTCCTTCTCTTTCTGCTTCTCCTTCTGTTTCTGCTTCTCCTTCTGCTTCTGCTTCTTGTCCTTCTCCTGTTTGTTCTGCTTAGGCTTGTCCTGTTTCTGCATCTCCTGCTCCTCCTTCTGCTGCTCTTTCTGCTTCTCCTGCTGCTTTTCCTTCTCCTGCTCCTTCTACTGCTTCTCTTTCTGCTTCTCCTTCTGTTTCTCCTTCTCCCTCACCTTCTCGTTCTTCTGCTTTTCCTTCTGCTTACATCCTTCTGCTTCTGCATCTTCTGCTTCTTCTGCTACTGCCTCTGCTTTC
>NW_012326308.1:0-1324 GCF_000151885.1 Dipodomys ordii
AAAAAAAAAGAAGTCACAGGATAATGTGAGACAGACGTAGGCACTACAGGATGTGACAAGACACAGAGGCAAAGGTTATTGGAAAATGGTGCTGGAAATTTCTTCAGGAGGGGATTTTTCTTCCTTGGGAAGAGGAAGAGCCCTCCATACAGGAGGGCGATAAGAGAGTTATAGGGTACACATGTGTGGGGGACGATAGATAATGGTTTAGGGGTGCGGTGTGTAAGACTAACTCTTCTTCCAGAAAGGACGATCAAAAACTGGACGGGATAACAAGGGAGTGCGAGGGTCGAGAAAACCGGATAAGAATCGAAGCACAGGTGACTCGAACAGATCATGCTATATATTTATTGGAGGTGGCTGGTAGTGCATTATAAAAAAGATGGGAGCAATCGGAACTTACAGACCTTAACACAAATGTGGATATGTTCTACAAATTAAAAGTACTCTGTGTTGTTGTTCGCATCATGCGTTCCCAAACGCTCCACAGCTCTCTCAAATTGGAAAGTAAAACGAATCGTCAAGTTTTGAGTGCTCTACACCTTCCCCAAAGGAGAGAAAAGCCGCTAAATAGAAATAGACTGCATTTTTCTCGCCCAGGCAACTCTGGTCTGCATCCATCAGGGCTTAATGCCACTCACACTGTCCACAGAGCCCAGTCCAATTTGTTTCTTCCAATTTTGGGAGAGGTGATCTGTGTTAGTCAGCTCAGGATGCAAACGACATAAGAGAGCACTCCGAAATTGGTGACCTTAAAACAGTTTTAAGGTCCCAAAGTGAGGATGCTCTACTCCTTCCCCAATGGAGAGACAAGCCTCCAAAGATATATGGACAGCGCCGACCTTTCTCACTAAGCCCTAATCTACATCCTGTTCCACATACTGTCAACAATAACAGGTCCAATTATATTCCTTGCAATTCTGGGAGAGCTGAAAAGTGTTTGAGAGAACAGGATGCAAACGACTAGATAGAGCAACACAGAAATTCGGCGCCTTAAAACAAAATTGTTTTTCAGGGCTCAAATTCTCAATGATCTACATCTTCCTCAAAGGAGAGGTAAGCCTCTAAATACAAGTAGACTGCATCTTTCTAACCCAGGTTTCTCCGGTCTGCATAATAGCTAGGCTGAAAGCCACTTATACTGTCCATCCACAGGAACCAGTCCAATTTTGTCTTCCAATTCTGGGAGAACTGACCAGTGTTAGCGAGTTCAGCATGCAAACGAAAGTTTGAGTAAAGCAGAGAAAGTCACATAAGGTGATGTTAATGAACTGAACCCTAATATATGTATTCGAAAGTTTTTTTATAAGTTTCAAGCGATTGT
>NW_012326309.1:0-1324 GCF_000151885.1 Dipodomys ordii
CAGCTTCTGCTTCTCCTTCTGCTTCTGTTTCTCCTTCTGCTTCTGCTCTTCTCCTTCTTCTGTTTCTTCTGTTTCTGCTTCTCCTGCTTCTCCTTCTTCTGCTTCTCCTACTTCTCCTTCTGCTTCTCCGTCTCATTCTCCTTCTCCTTCAATTTCTCCTTCTTGTGCTTCTCATTCTGCTTCTGCTTCTGCTTCTCCTGCTTCTGCTTCTTCTGTTTCTCCTTCTGCTTCTCCTTCTGCTTCTCTTTCTGCTTCTAATTCTGCTTCTGCTCCTCCTACTCCTAATCCTTCTCTTTCTCCTTCTTATTCTTCTGCTTCTCGTTCTGCTTCTGCTTCTTCTGCTTGTTCTGTATCTTCTGCTTCTGCTTTTCCAGCCTCTGATGCTTCTGCTTCTCCTTCTGCTTCAGGTTCTCCTTCTGCTTCTTCAGCTTCTTCTGTTTCTTCTGCTTCTGCTTCTCCTGCAACTGCTTCTTCTGCTTCTGTTTCTATTTCTGCTTCTCCTTCTGCTTCTGCTTCTCCTTCTGCTCCTTCTCTTTCTTCTGTTTCTTCTTCTTCTTCTTCTTCTTCTGCTTCTCCCGCTTCTGCTTCTTCTGCTTCTCCTGATTGTCCTTCTGCTTCTGCTTCTCCTTCTCCCTCTTTTGCTTCTCTTTCTGCTTCTGCTTCTTCTGATTCTCCAACTTCTCCTTCTGTTTCTGCTTCTCTTTCTGCTTCTGCATCTCCTTCTGCTTCACCTTCTGCTGCTCCTTCTCCTTCTTCTGTTTCTCCCTCTGCTTCTACTTCTGCTTCTTATGCTTCTTCTTTTTCTTCTGCTTCTGCTTCTCCTGGTTCTGCTTCTTATGCTTCTACTGCTTCTTCTTCTGGTTCTGCTTCTTCAGCTTCTAATTTTCTTTCTGCTTCTTCTTCTCCTGCTTGTTTAGCTGCTTCTTCTGCTGCTTCTCCTTCTGCTGCTTCTTTTACTACTCCTTGTGCTTCTCTTTTTGCTTCTCCTTCTGCTTCTGCTTCTTCTGTTTCTCCTGCCTGAATTTCTAGTTCTACTTCTTCTGCTGCTTCTCCTTCTGCTTCTGCTTCTCCTTCTGCTAATGTTTCTGCTTCTTCTGCTTCTTCTCTTTCGGCTTCTCCTGCTTCTGCTTCTTGTGCTTCTCCTGCTTCTCTTTCTGCTTCTCATTCTGCTTCTGCTTCTCCTTCTGCTTCTCCTCCTTCTCCTTCTCCTACTTCTGCTTCTCCTTCAACTTCTGATTCTTCTGCTTCTCCTGCTTCTCCTTCTGCATCTCCTTCTGCTTGTGCTTGTCCTTATGCTTCGGCTTCTGCTTCTCCTTCTCCTGCT
>NW_012326310.1:0-1324 GCF_000151885.1 Dipodomys ordii
GACTTGAAGAGCGGCCCTATCGGCCGGCAGGAATCGACCATAAGGTTCATGCACTTAGTACATCAGCTCAGTTTCTTTATTATTATCGACATTCGAGGGTTGAATATGGCCATAGGCACTGTCCTCGTGTTCTTTTACTTATAGCGAGCACATTGCCTATGGACCCGCAGTGCCACATGATTTCTGTATTAGATAGAGCTAAGAATCTCACACAGTGTGTTATTCAGGCTAGCCCTTTTTAATCCAGGCGTACAATAAGTTATCGATAAAGTCTCGCGATCCCTCCTCTCTCCCCTCCAGGGCCATAAGATGATCTTTTACAAGTCCGTTTTATATAGGACGACAGCTTCAACAGGTTCATACCACCTAGGTTTTACTTCCAGTTGAGAAGGAGGATATCACAAAAGCCCATCTCAAACTCACAAGCTCCTGATGTTCACATTCTGGGCAAATAGGATGACCGGCACGCCGCCCCCCCCCGCCTTCGGGCTTCCCTGGAGTCCTGCTCCTAATTGTCTCTTTAATATCTCTTTATCTTCCAGCCCCTGCTTCCTGACCGGATGGTGATATCTGAAGCACTCAGCGGCAACCAGACAGCCAGAGGGGAACGCGAGCCATCCATGCAGGTGGCGTAACCGTCCATCCTCACCCCCCCCCGCAGGCGATTACTCGACCACGACCATGACCTTCGCCCCCCCCGCACCAAAATCCACAACCCTATCCTCGGAACAAAATAAAACAAATTTGCTTGAATCTCACGCTGCCTTTTGTTTGTAATTGACCCAATAGGCGAAGGGGAGGGATCTCATTTCTGGTGCCTGACGGGGGGGGGGAGGGGGGAGGGGGCGGGGGAATTGGAGAGGAGAGAAGAGGGGGCAGAGGGCATCTCAGTGTATCTGTGTGTGTGCGTGCGTGCATCTTTGAGGAAACTCAAAGATCGGACGCGACAGAGCATGTATGTAGTCCAGGCGGACCAATTCACCACGTCTCTGTCTCTTGTCTCTCTGTTTCTGTTTCTCTATTTCTCTCTGTGTGTCTCTCTTTGTCTCTGTCTGTCTGTCTGTCTGTCTGTCTGTCTGTCTGTCTGTCTGTCTGTCTCTCTCGTTTGAATTCTCTCTCCCGCCCGCCCGCCCGCCCGCACTCCCTCCCTCCTTTTCCTCTCGACTTGCCAGTCAATCCTGGGGCTTGAGCTACTGTACTGGCGCTCCAACACACAACGGTCCCACTCCGAGCCTGCCTGCCTGCCTGCCTGCCTATGCATGGGCCCCATACTCCAACGAGGCACATCATCATCCCCACCCCACCCCTTCTCTGAAAAGAAGGC
>NW_012326311.1:0-1324 GCF_000151885.1 Dipodomys ordii
CGTTGTGTCTCCCTTTGTGTCCCATTGTGTCCACTGCTGTGTCCCGCTGTGTCCCCCGCTGTGTCCCCGCTGTGTCCCAGCTCTGTCCCAGCTGTGTCCCGCTGTGTCCTCCCTGTGTCCCCCGCTGTGTCCCGCTCTGTCCCCCGCTATGTCCCGCTGTGTACCCGCTGTGTCCCTCTGTGTCCTCCCTGTGTCCCTCACTGTGTTCTGCTCTGTCCTCCGCTGTGTCTCTCTGTATCCCGCTGTGTCCCCTGCTGTATAGACTCTGTGTCCTGCTGGGTCCCGCTGGGTCCTCGCTGCGTTCCCTGCTGTGTCCCGCTGTTTCCCCCACTGTGTCTCCCGCTGTGTCCCGCGCTGTGTCCCCGCTGTGTCCCCCGCTGTGTCCCGCTTTGTCTCCGCTCTGTCCCACTGTGTCCAGGTGTGTCTGCCATTGTGTCCGTTCTGTGTTGCCGCTGTGTCCCGCTGTGACCACCTTTGTCCCTCTGTGTCCCCCCCTGAGTCCCCGCTGTTTCCCCGCTGGGTCCCGCTGGTTCCCCGCTGTGTCCCGCTCTGTCCCCCGCTATGTTCGCCTCTTTGTCCCCGCTGTGTCCCGCTGTGTCCCCCGCTGTTTCCTGTTGTGTCCCCAGCTGTGTACCCCGCTGTGTCCCGCTGTGTCACACTGTGTCCCGTGGTGTCCGGCTTTGTCCCGGCTGTGTCCCCCGGTGAGTCCCCGCTGTGCCCCTGCTGTGTCCCACTGTGTCCTCGCTGTTTCCCACGCTGTGTTCCGCTGTGTCCTCGTTGTGTCCCCTGCTGTGTCCCGTTGTGTCCCCACATGTGTACCCCGCTGTGTCCCGCTGTGTCCCCGCTGTATCGACGCTGTGTCCCGCTGGGTCCCGCTGTGTCCTCGCTGTGTTCCTCGTTGTGTCCCGCTGTGTCCCCCACTGTGTCCCGCTGTGTCCCCCGCTGTGTCCCCCGCTGTGTCATGCTGTGTCCCCCGCTTTGTCCCGCGGTATCCCGCTGTGTCCCCGCTGTGTCCCACTGTGTCCCACTGTGTCCCCGCTGTGTGCCCGCTGTGTCCCGCTGTGTACCCTGCTGTGTCCAGCTGTGTCACCGCTGTGTCCCGCTGTGGTGCCTCTCTGTCTCCACTGTTCCCCGCTGGTTCCCGCTGTGTCCTGCTCTGTCCCCCGCTTTGTCCTGCTGTGTCCCCGCAGTGTCCCCGCTGTGTTCCGCTGTGTCACACTGTGTCCCGTGGTGTCCCACTTTGTCGCCGCTGTGTCCCCCGCTGAGTCCCCTCTGTGTCGCCGCAGTGTCCCGCTGTGTCCTCGCTGTGTCCCCCGCAGTGTCC
>NW_012326312.1:0-1324 GCF_000151885.1 Dipodomys ordii
TGAAACCACTTTGCCCTACAGGTAATTTGCGGACCAATCTGCGGCCTTCACCTTACTGGCACGCCATTGAGCAAAACAAATAAGGTCATATTGGGTCTATGCGGAGCCCCCCGACTTAGGCGCTCCTCTCCCCCGTAACAATGGGCTACACCCTCTCAGTGATATTAAGGGCCAGAAAAAGCTCCGCATCTTGATCGAGTCCATCTCCAGGAGATGGTTGGTGGTCTAGCAAAGAGGAGGGAGTGACCCATATGAATGTCTCCAACCTTCCTCGGAGGAATTCGAAGGCGAGGACATTGACTGGTTCACTACCCCCGCCCCCCCCCCGCCTTCGGGCTTCCCTGGAGTCCTGCTCCTAATTATCTCTTTAATATCTCTTTATCTTCCAGGCCCTGCTTCCTGACCGGATGGTGATATCTGAAGCACTCAGCGGCAACCAGACAGCCAGAGGGGAACGCGAGCCATCCATGCAGGTGGCGTAACCATCCATCCTCACCCCCCCCGCAGGCGATTACTCGACCACGACCACGACCTCCGACCCCCCCCCCGCACCAAAATCCACAACCCTACCCTCGGAACAAAATAAAACAAATTTGCTTGAATCTCACGCTGCCTTTTGTTTGTAATTGACGCAATAGGCGAAGGGGAGGGATCTCATTTCTCGTGCCTGACGGGGGGGGGAGGGGGGAGGGGGCGGGGGAATTGGAGAGGAGAGAAGAGGGGGCAGAGGGCATCTCAGTGTATCTGTGTGTGTGCGTGCGTGCATCTTTGAGGAAACTCAAAGATCGGACGCGACAGAGCATGTATGTACTCCAGCCGGACCAATTCACCACGTCTCTGTCTCTTGTCTCTCTGTTTCTGTTTCTCTATTTCTCTCTCTGTGTCTCTCTTTGTCTCTGTCTGTCTGTCTGTCTGTCTGTCTGTCTGTCTCTCTCTCTCTCTCTCGTTTGAATTCTCTCTCCCGCCCGCCAGCACTCCCTCCCTCCTTTTCCTCTCGACTTGCCAGTCAATCCTGGGGCTTGAGCTACTGTACTGGCGCTCCAACACACAACGGTCCCACTCCGAGCCTGCCTGCCTGCCTGCCTGCCTATGCATGGGCCCCATACTCCAACGAGGCACATCATCATCCCCACCCCACCCCTTCTCTGAAAAGAAGGCAGTCTCTCTCGGGGCCAGCCAGCCTGGGCCGGTTTTCTCAGTCAGTCAGTGCGTGGTTTGTTTGTTCTTTTTTTTCCTCCATGCATTTCATGAGAGAAAACTGCAATTCACAAAACCACCACTAGATGGCGCGCGTTCGCCGTCGACAAGGTGGATGGGGCGGCTG
>NW_012326314.1:0-1324 GCF_000151885.1 Dipodomys ordii
TCAGCTTCAGGTCCGTCGCTCGCACAATCCCATTAAGTGAGCAGTTCACGTCCTGATCATGAATCAATGCATCTCTTTATTTGACAGGTGATTTATGGTCGCCCCCCCCCCGCGTCGGGCTTCCCTGGAGTCTGCTCCTAATTATCTCTTTAATATCTCTTTATCTTCCAGCCCCTGCTTCTGACCCGATGGTGATATCTGAAGCACTCAGCGGCAACCAGACAGCCAGAGGAGAACGCGAGACATCTATGCAGGTGGTGTAACCGTCCATACTCACCCCCCCCCGCAGGCGATTACTCGACCACGACCACGACCTCCGACCCCCCCCGCACCAAAATCCACAACCCTACCCTCGGAACAAAATAAAACAAATTTGCTTGAATCTCACGCTGCCTTTTGTTTGTAATTGACGCAATAGGCAAAGGGGAGGGATCTCATTTCTGGTGCCTGACGGGGGGGGAGGGGGGAGGGGGCGGGGGAATTGGAGAGGAGAGAAGAGGGGGCAGAGGGCATCTCAGGGTATCTGTGTGTGTGCGTGCGTGCATCTTTGAGGAAACTCAAAGATCGGACGCGACAGAGCATGTATGTAGTCCAGCCGGACCAATTCACCACGTCTCTGTCTCTTGTCTCTCTGTTTCTGTTTCTCTATTTCTCTCTGTGTGTCTCTCTTCGTCTCTTTCTGTCTGTCTGTCTGTCTGTCGGTCTCTCTCTCTCTCTCTCGTTTGAATTCTCTCTCCCGCCCGCCCGCCCGCACTCCCTCCCTCCTTTTCCTCTCGACTTGCCAGTCAATCCTGGGGCTTGAGCTACTGTACTGGCGCTCCAACACACAACGGTCCCACTCCGAGCCTGCCTGCCTGCCTGCCTGCCTATGCATGGGCCCCATACTCCAACGAGGCACATCATCATCCCCACCCCACCCCTTCTCTGAAAAGAAGGCAGTCTCTCTCGGGGCCAGCCAGCCTGGGCCGGTTTTCTCAGTCAGTCATTGCGTGGTTTGTTTGTTCTTTTTTTTCCCCCATGCAATTCATGAGAGAAAACTGCAATTCACAAAACCACCACTAGATGGCGCGCGTTCGCCGTCGACAAGGTGGATGGGGCGGCGGGAGGGGCAAAACACGGGTCGGGTCAGTCACTCACTCAGTCAGTCAGTCCTCACCTACCGGGCAGTGGGGAGTGAGAGTTCTGACATACACATACATATAGGTTGTTATGATTCATTATTATCATCATTTGCTTTTCCTCTGTCGTAGCCATGACGACGGGGAGGGGGGAGGGCAGGGGTTTCGACCGCCAGCCGACGTGTTGCGGAGGGGAGGGGGAGGGG
>NW_012326315.1:0-1324 GCF_000151885.1 Dipodomys ordii
GCAATTTCAGAATATCAGTGAGTAAAGCTGCGAACATCTCGGAAGAACCTCAAAGATAGGACGTAACAAAGCAAGTATGTCATCCTGCCGGACAAACACAAGAAATTTATGTCTCTTGTCTCTCTACTTTCGATTTTCCCCCTCCCCCTCCGCAACACGTCGGCTGGCTGTCGAAACCACGCCCTCCCCCCTCCCCGTCGTCATGGCTACGACAGAGGAAAACCAAATGATGATAATAATGAATCATAACAACCTATATGTATGTGTATGTTAGCACTCTCACTCCCCACTGCCGGGTAGGTGAGGACTGACTGACTGAGTGAGTGACTGACCCGACCCGTGTTTTGCCCCTCCCGCCGCCCCATCCACCTTGTCGACGGCGAACGCGCGCCATCTAGCGGTGGTTTTGTGAATTGCAGTTTTCTCTCATGAAATGCATGGGGGAAAAAAAAGAACAAACAAACCACGCACTGACTGACTGAGAAAACCGGCCCAGGCTGGCTGGCCCCGAGAGAGACTGCCTTCTTTTCAGAGAATGGGTGGGGTGGGGATGATGATGTGCCTCGTTGGAGTATGGGGCCCATGCATAGGCAGACAGGCAGGCAGGCAGGCTCGGAGTGGGACCGTTGTGTGTTGGAGCGCCAGTACAGTAGCTCAAGCCCCAGGATTGACTGGCAAGTCGAGAGGAAAAGGAGGGAGGGAGTGCGCGCGGGCGGGCGGGCGGGAGAGAGAATTCAAACGAGAGAGAGAGAGACAGACAGACAGACAGACAGACAGACAGACAGACAGACAGACAGAGACAAAGAGAGACACAGAGAGAGAATAGAGAAACAGAAACAGAGAGACAAGAGACAGAGACGTGGTGAATTGGTCCGGCTGGACTACATACATGCTCTGTCGCGTCCGATCTTTGAGTTTCCTCAAAGATGCACGCACGCACACACACAGATACACTGAGATGCCCTCTGCCCCCTCTTCTCTCCTCCCCAATTCCCCCGCCCCCTCCCCCCTCCCCCCCCGTCAGGCACCAGAAATGAGATCCCTCCCCTTCGCCTATTGCGTCAATTACAAACAAAAGGCAGCGTGAGATTCAAGCAAATTTGTTTTATTTTGTTCCGAGGGTAGGGTTGTGGATTTTGGTGCGGGGGGGGGGTCGGAGGTCGTGGTCGTGGTCGAGTAATCGCCTGCGGTGGGGGGGTGAGGATGGACGGTTACGCCACCTGCATGGATGGCTCGCGTTCCCCTCTGGCTGTCTGGTTGCCGCTGAGTGCTTCAGATATCACCATCCGGTCAGGAAGCAGGGGCTGGAAGATAAAGAGATATT
>NW_012326316.1:0-1324 GCF_000151885.1 Dipodomys ordii
TTCTTCTCCTCTTATTCTCCTCCCACTCCTTCTCCTCCTCCTCCTCCTCCTCCTCCTCCTCACCCTTCTCTCTTCTTCCTCTTTTCATCTTCTCTTCATCATCATCATCTTCTTCATCTCTCTCTTCTCCTTCCTCTTCTTCTTCTTCTTCTGATTCTAGTTCCTCTGCTTCTTCTACTTCTGCTTCTTCTGCTTCTCCTTCTTCTCTTTCTGCTTCTGCTTCTCCTTCTTCTTCTCCTTCTACTTCTGCTTCTTCGGCTTCTTCTCTTTCTTCTGCTTCTGCTTCTCCTGCTTCTGCTTCTCCTGCTTCTCCTGCTTCTCTTTCTGCTTCTCCTTCTGCTTCTCATTCAGCTTCTGCTTCTCTTTCTCCTTCTTTTGCTTCTCCTTTGGCTTCTGCTTCTTCTGTTTCTTCTGCTTCTGCTTCTCATGCTTCTGGTTCTTCTGCTTCTCCTGCTTCTCTTTCTGCTCCTCCTTCTGCTTCTCCTTCTGCTTCTGCTTCTTATGCTTCTTCTGATTCCTCTGCTTCTGCTTCTCCTACTTCTGCTTCTTTTGCTTCTCCTGCTTCTCTTTCTGCTTCTCCTTCAGCTTGTGCTTCTGCTTCTCCTTCTGTTTCGGCTTCTCCTTCTCCTTCTTCTGCTTCTCCTTCTGCTTCTGGTTCTTCTGATTCTTCTCTTTCTTCTGCTTCTGCTTCTCCTGCTGCTACTGCATCTTCCTCTCCAGCTTCTCCTTCTGATTCTCTTTCTGCTTCGTTTCCTCCTGCTCCTTCTGCTTCTCTTTCTGCTTCTTCTCCTCCTCCTCCTCCTCCTCCTCCTCCTTCTTCTTCTTCTCCTTCTTCTTCTTCTTCTTCTTCTTCTTCTTCTTCTCCTTCTTCTTCTTCTTCTTCTTCTTCTTCTTCTTCTTCTTCTTCTTCCTCTTCTTCTTCTTCTTCTTCTTCTTCTTCTTCTTCTTCTTCTTCTTCTTCTTCTTCTTCTTCTTCTGCTGCTGCTGCTGCTGCTGCTGCTGCTGCTGCTGCTGCTGCTCCTTCTGCTTCTGCTTATTATTCTTCTGCTTCTCCTTCTCCTTCTTCTGCTTCGCCTTCTGCTTCTGCTTCTCCTTCTGCTTCTGCTTCAATTTCTCCTTCTTCTGCTTCTCATTCTGCTTCTTCTGCTTCTCCTTCTGCTTCTCCTTCTTCTTCTCCTTCTGCTTCTGTTGTCCTTCTATTTCTCCTACTCCTAATCCTTCTCTTTCTCCTTCTCCTTCTTTTTCTCCTGCTTCTCCCTCTGCTTCTCCTTCTCCATCTCCCTCTGCTTCTCCTTCTCCTTCTCCCTCTGCTTCTCCTTCTCCT
>NW_012326317.1:0-1324 GCF_000151885.1 Dipodomys ordii
TCACCCGCTTTGTCCTACTGTGTCCTCCGCTGTGTCCGGCTGTGTCCCCTGCTGTGTCTCCCGCTGTGTCCTGCTGTGTCCCCTTGTGTCCTTGCTGTGTCCCCGCTTTGTCCTACTGTGTCCCTCTGTGTCCCTGCTGTCCCCCGCTGTGTCCTCTGCTCTGTTCCCCTGCTGTGTCCCGCTGTGTCCCCGATGTGTCCCCGCTGGGTCCCGCTGGGTCCCGCTGTGTCCCCGCTGTGTCTCTGCTGTGTCCCGCTGTGTCCCTGGTGTGTCCTAACTGTGTAACCGCTAAGTCCCTCTGTGTCCCCGCAGTGTCCCTTTGTGTCCCCCACTGTTTCCCAGCTGTGTCCTGCTGTGTCCTCGCTGTGTCCCCCGCTGTGTCCCGCTGTGTCCCCCGCTGTGTCCCCCACTGTGTCCCTTTGTGTCCCCCGCTGTGTCCCCGCTGTCCGCCGGTGTGTCACCGCTGTCCCCCGCTGTATCCCACGCTGTGTCCCGCTGTGTCCTCGCTGTGTCTAACTGTGTCCCTGCTGTGTCTCCGCTGTGTCCCGCTGTGTCCCTGGTGTGTCCTCGCTGTGTAACCGCTGAGTCCCTCTGTGTCCCCGCTGTGTCCCACTGTGTCCCCCGCAGTGTCCCTGCTGTGTCTCCGCTGTGTCCTCCTGTGTCCCGCTGTGTCCTCGCTTTGTCCTTCTGTATCCCGCTGTGTCCCCCGCTGTGTCCCCCACTACTTCCCCGCTGTGACCCGCTGTGTCCATGCTGTGTCCCCCGCTGTGTCCCCGCTGTGTCCCGATGTGTACCGCTGTGTCTGCCTCTGTGTACACCGCTGTGTCCTGCTGCGTCCCCCGCTGTGTCCTGCTGTGTCCTCGCTGTGTCCCCCGCTGTTTCCCACTGTTTCCCCTGCTGTGTCACCCGCTGTATCCCCAGCTGTGTCAGGCTGTTTCCCGCTGTGTTCCCCTGTGTCCCCCGCTGTGTCCCGCTGTGTTCTTTGCTGTGTCCCCAGCAGAGTCCCGTTGTGTCCCCTCTGTATACCGCTGTGTCCCCCACTGTGTCCCCCGCTGTGTCCACGCTGTGTCCCCGCTGTGTCCCTATATGTCCCTGGTGTGTCCTCGCTGTGTAACTGCTATGTCTCTCTTTCCCCGCTGTGTCCCACTGTGTCCCGCAGTGTCCCCCTATGTCCCCTAAGTGTCCTCGCTGTATTCCCTGCTGTGTCCCACTGAGTCCCCTGCTGTGTCCCCGCTGTGTCCCCACTGTGTCCTAGCTGTGTCCCGCTGTGTCCCCGTTGTTCCAAAGGTTAGTCCCCACTGTCCACCACACTGTGTCCCTCGCT
>NW_012326318.1:0-1324 GCF_000151885.1 Dipodomys ordii
GGAGTGGAGGGGTCAATTCCTAATCGTCACCGATAGGCCACTGAATTCAAAATCTAGCAGTCGAGTTAAACAGGTTATGGGAATCTGACGCTTGGTTTTGAATCTGGAAAGTAATGATAAGATAGGCCGTGTGAAAATTCAAAATAATAAGGGATCTCCGGGTTGAAGGTGCAGGGGCAATACACCGAAGGTACGGGTTGGTAAGAGCGAGTCCCTCCCCCTCCGCAACACGTCGGCTGGCGGTCGAAACCCCGCCCTCCCCCCTCCCCGTCGTCATGGCTACGACAGAGGAAAAGCAAATGATGATAACAATGAATCATAACAACCTATATGTATGTGTATGTCAGAACTCTCACTCCCCACTGCCGGGTAGGTGAGGACTGACTGACTGAGTGAGTGACTGACCCGACCCGTGTTTTGCCCCTCCCGCCGCCCCATCCACCTTGTCGACGGCGAACGCGCGCCATCTAGCGGTGGTTTTGTGAATTGCAGTTTTCTCTCATGAAATGCATGGGGGAAAAAAAAGAACAAACCACGCACTGACTGACTGAGAAAACCGGCCCAGGCTGGCTGGCCCCGAGAGAGACTGCCTTCTTTTCAGAGAAGGGGTGGGGTGGGGATGATGATGTGCCTCGTTGGAGTATGGGGTCCATGCATAGGCAGGCAGGCAGGCAGGCAGGCTCGGAGTGGGACCGTTGTGTGTTGGAGCGACAGTACAGTAGCTCAAGCCCCAGGATTGACTGGCAAGTCGAGAGGAAAAGGAGGGAGGGAGTGCGGGCGGGCGGGGGGGCGGGAGAGAGAATTCAAACGAGAGAGAGAGAGACAGACAGACAGACAGACAGACAGACAGACAGACAGAGACAAAGAGAGACACAGAGAGAGAAATAGAGAAACAGAAACAGAGAGACAAGAGACAGAGACGTGGTGAATTGGTCCGGCTGGACTACATACATGCTCTGTCGCGTCCGATCTTTGAGTTTCCTCAAAGATGCACGCACGCACACTCACAGATACACTGAGATGCCCTCTGCCCCCTCTTCTCTCCTCTCCAATTCCCCCGCCCCCTGCCACACCCCCGCCGTCAGGCACCAGAAATGAGATCCCTCCCCTTCGCCTATTGCGTCAATTACAAACAAAAGGCAGCGTGAGATTCAAGCAAATTTGTTTTATTTTGTTCCGAGGGTAGGGTTGTGGATTTTGGTGCGGGGGGGGGGGTCGGACGTCGTGGTCGTGGTCAAGTAATCGCCTGCGGGGGTGGGGGGTGAGGATGGACGGTTACGCCACCTGCCTGGATGGCTCGCGTCCCCTCTGGCTGTCTGGTGAT
>NW_012326319.1:0-1324 GCF_000151885.1 Dipodomys ordii
AGGAATCCAATTCTGATGAAACTACAGGAGTCCCCACGACAGAATCACAGAATGGTATCCCACCGCTGTGTCACAAAAGAATTTATACGCTAGATGTCCACACCACAGAGACCCAGATGTTTCACCCGAGATATAAGATGATGAGTACACGCTTAGATCCCAGCAGAGAATACACCATTGTCCCCCCTCAGACTCCCTCAGGAGTACCAGAAGAGTCCCACAGCTGTGTCCACATTGTGTCACGCTGTTTCCACCCGCTGTGTCCCGATGAGTCGTCAATGTGTTCCATTGTGTCCATACTATGTCCACCGAGTGTCCCGCAGTGTATCCCGCTGTGTCCCCCGTGTGTCCCGCTGTGTACCCCGCTGTTTCCCGCTGTGTCACGCTTTGTCCCGCTCTTTCCCCACTGTGTCCCGTTGTATCCCGGCTGTGTGCCCGCTGTGTTCCACTGTGTAATCTGCGGTGTCTTGCTTTGTACCCGTTGTGTCTCGCTGTGTCCCCCGCTCTGTCCCCCGCTGTGTCCCGCCTTGTCCCCCTCTGTGTCCCGCTGTGTCCTGCTGTGTGCCCCGCTGTGTCCCGCTGTATCCACGCAGTGTCCCGCTTTATCCCACTGTGTCCCGCTGTGTTCCGTGTTGTCCCGTTTGTGCGCCTCAGTGTCCCCCGCTGTGTCCCAACTGTGTCCCCACTGTGTCCTGCTGTGTCCTCGATGTGTCCCCTGCTGTGTCCTGCTCTGTTCCCCCTGTGTTGCCCACTTTGTCCCAACTGTGCCCCCCTGTGTCCCGCTGTGTCCCGCTGTGTTCCGCTGTATCCCGTTATGTCCCTCACTATGTCCCGTTGTGTCCCCAGCTGTGTACCCCGCTGTGTCCCTCTGTGTCCCCGCTGTATCGAAGCTATGTCCCGCTGGGTCCCGCTGTGTCCTCTTTGTGTACCCCGCTGTGTCCCACTGTGTCCCCCGCTGTGTCCCTCGCTGGGTTCCGCTTTGTCCCTTGCTGTGTCCCGCTGTATCCTCCCTGTGTCCCCTGCGGTGTCCCGCTGTGTCCCCTGCTGTGTCACTCGCTGTGTCCCTGCTGTGCCCCACTGTGTCCCACTGTGTCCCGCTGTGTCCTGCTGTGTCCCCCGCTGAGTCCCGCTGTGTACCCGCTGTGTCCCAATGTGTCCTCGCTGTGTCCCCCGCTGTGTCCCGCTGTGTCCCGCTGTGTCCCTCTGTGGCACCTGCTGTATGCCCGCTCTGTCCCGCTCTGTGCCCCGCTTTGTCCGGCTGTGTCCACTGCTGTGACCCCGTTGTGCCTTGCTTGTGTCCTGCTCTGTACCCCCACTCCTGTCC
>NW_012326320.1:0-1324 GCF_000151885.1 Dipodomys ordii
ACAAGACGCAAGAGACGGTAGTATGAATCAGTATTATAGGCATTTAATGTCCTCGGTAATAGGAATCCATGAGAGGGGAAAAGGGGAGTGCGGGGTTTCGATCGACAGCAGAAGTATTTCAGAGATGCTAAAGTGGGGGAGGAGAAGGTTATTGCTTGTATAGATCAGTTTCTCCTCTTCTCCAGCATTCTGTCCCTCCCCCGTCACCCGTCCCCCTCCCCGCCTTCGGGCTTCCCTGGAGTCCTGCTCCTAATTATCTCTTTAATATCTCTTTATCTTCCAGCCCCTGCTTCCTGACCGGATGGTGATATCTGAAGCACTCAGCGGCAACCAGACAGCCAGAGGGGAACGCGAGCCATCCATGCAGGTGGCGTAACCGTCCATCCTCACCCCCCCCCGCAGTTGATTACTCGACCGCGACCACGACCTCCGAACCCCCCCCCGCACCAAAATCCACAACCCTACCCTCGGAACAAAATAAAACAAATTTGCTTGAATCTCACGCTGCCTTTTGTTTGTAATTGACGCAATAGGCGAAGGGGAGGGATCTCATTTCTGGTGCCTGACGGGGGGGGGGAGGGGGGAGGAGGCGGGGGAATTGGAGAGGAGAGAAGAGGGGGCAGAGGGCATCTCAGTGTATCTGTGTGTGTGCGTGCGTGCATCTTTGAGGAAACTCAAAGATCGGACGCGACAGAGCATGTATGTAGTCCAGCCGGACCAATTCACCACGTCTCTGTCTCTTGTCTCTCTGTTTCTGTTTCTCTATTTCTCTCTCTGTGTCTCTCTTTGTCTCTGTCTGTCTGTCTGTCTGTCTGTCTGTCTGTCTGCCTGTCTGTCTGTCTCTCTCTCTCTCTCTGGTTTGAATTCTCTCTCCCGCCCGCCCGCCCGCCCGCACTCCCTCCCTCCTTTTCCTCTCGACTTGCCAGTCAATCCTGGGGCTTGAGCTACTGTACTGGCGCTCCAACACACAACGGTCCCACTCCGAGCCTGCCTGCCTGCCTGCCTGCCTATGCATGGGCCCCATACTCCAACGAGGCACATCATCATCCCCACCCCACCCTTTCTCTGAAAAGAAGGCAGTCTCTCTCGGGGCCAGCCAGCCTGGGCCGGTTTTCTCAGTCAGTCAGTGCGTGGTTTGTTTGTTCTTTTTTTTCCCCCATGCATTTCATGAGAGAAAACTGCAATTCACAAAACCACCGCTAGATGGCGCGCGTTCGCCGTCGACAAGGTGGATGGGGCGGCGGGAGGGGCAAAACACGGGTCGGGTCAGTCACTCACTCAGTCAGTCAGTCCTCACCTACCCGGCAGTGGGGAGTGAGAGTGA
>NW_012326321.1:0-1324 GCF_000151885.1 Dipodomys ordii
CATGTCCCCCACTGTGTCCTGCTGTGTCCCCAGCTGTATCCTGCTCTGACATGCTGTGTCCCCCGCTGTGCCCCCGCTGTGTCCCCACTTTGTCCCGCTGTGTCCCGCTGTGTCCCGCTGTGTCCACGCTGTGTCCCCGCTGTGTCCCGCTGTGTACCCAACTGTGTCCCGTTGTGTCCCATTGTATTCCCTGCTGTGTCCCGATGTTTCCTCCAATATGTCCCGCGCTGTTTCTCGCTGTGTCCCCCGCTGTGTCCCGCTGTGTCCTGCTGTGTCCCGCTGTGTACTCCGCTCTGTCCAGCTGTGTCCCCGCTTTGTCCCGCTGGGCCACCTGTGTCCTCACTGTGTATCCTGCTGTGTCCCGCTGTGTCCCCCTCTGTGTCCCACTGTGTACTGCTGTGTCCGGCTGTGTCCCACTGTGTCCGGCTGTGTCCTCGCTTTGTCCCCACAGTGTCCCGCTGTGTACCACGTTGTTTCCAGCTCTGTCCCCGCTGTGTCCTACTGTGTCCCCGCTTTGTCCCGCTGGGCCAGCTGTTTCCTCGCTGTGCATCCTACTGTGTCCCGCTGTGCCCCCCTCTGTGTCCCGCTTTGTCCTGCTGTGTCTCGCTGTGTCCCACTGTGTCCCGCTGTGTCCTCGCTGTGTCCCCGCTATGTTCTGCTGTGTCCCCGTTGTCCACTGCTGTGTCCCCAATGTCCCCCGCTTTGTCCCGCTGTGTCCACGCTGTGTCCCCCGCTGAGTTCCCGCTGTGTCCTGCTGTGTCCCCTGCTGTGTCCCCGCTGTGTACCCCGCTGTGTCCCACTGTGTCCCCCGCTGTGTCCCCCGCTGTGTCGCGCTGTGTCTCCCTATGTGTCCCGCTGTGTCCCCCACTGTGTCATGCTGTGTCCCCCGCTGTGTCCCCGCTGTGTCCCGCTGTGTCCTGCTGTGTTCCGCTTTGTCCCCGCTATGTCCCCGCTGTGTCCCACTGTGTAACCCGCTGTGTCCTGTTGTGTCCCATTGTATCCACGCTGTGTCCCTCTGTGTCCTGCTGTGATCCCCAATGTGTCCCCGCTGTGTCCCCCTGTGTCCGCCGTTGTGTCCTGCTGTGTCCCCGCTGTGTTACGTTGTGTCCCCCGCTGTGTCTCCGCTGAGTCACGCTGTGTCCCTGCTGTGTCCCACTGTGTCCCACTATGTGTTCCCGATGAGTCTTCAGCTCTATCCCGCTGTGTCCCCTGCTGTGTCCCCGCAGTGTCCCCGCTGTGTCCCGCTGTGTCCCGCTGTGTTCCCTGCTGTGTCCCTGCTGTGTCCCACTTTGTCCCGCTGTGTCCCTCTGTGTCCCCGCTGTGT
>NW_012326322.1:0-1324 GCF_000151885.1 Dipodomys ordii
GCAGAAGGAGAAGCAGAACAGAAGGAGAAGCAGAAAGAGAAGGAGGGGATAGTCAGAAGAAGCAGAAGCAGGAGAAGCAGAAGCATAAGAATCCGAAGAAGCAGAAGCAGAACCTGAAGCAGAAGGAGAAGCAGGAGAAGCAGAAGAAGCAGAATCTGGAGAAGCAGAATGACAAGCTGAAGGAGAAGCAGAAGCAGAAAGAGAATCAAAAGCAGAAGTAGAAGCAGAAGAAACAGAAGAAGGTAGAAGCAGTAGCAGTTGTAGCAGAAGCAGAAGGAGAAGCCGAAGGAAAAGCAGAAGAACAAGAAGGAGAAGGAGAAACAGAAGGAGAAGCAGAAGGAGAAGCAGAAAGAGAAGCAGGTAAAGCAGAAGAAGAAGAAGCAGAGGGAGAAACAGAAGGAGAAGCAGAAGAAGGAGAAGGAGAAGCAGAAGCAGAAGAAGATGCAGAAGGAGAAGCAGGAGAAGCAGAAGAAGCAGAAGGAGAAGCAGGAAAAGCAGAAGAAGCAGAAGCAAAAGGAGAAGCAAATGAAGGAGAAGCAGAAGAAGAAGCATAAAGACAAGCACAAGCAGAAGGAGATGCAGAAGGAGAAGCACGAGAAGCAGAAGAAGCAGAAGATGAAAGAGAAGCAGAAGTAGGAGAAGGAGAAGGAGGAGAAGTAGAAGCAGAAGGACAAGCAGAAGCGGAATGAGAAGCAGAAAGAGAAGCAGGAGAAGCACAAGAAGCAGAAGCAGGAGAAGCCGAACGAGAAGAAGCAGAAGAAGCAGAAACAGAAGCAGAAGTAGAAGCAGAATCAGAAGGAGAGGCAGCAGAAGAAGTAGAACCAGAAATTCAGGCAGGAGAAACAGAAGAAGCAGAAGCAGAAAGAGAAGCAAAAAGAGAAGCAGAAGGAGAAGTAGAAGAAGCAGCAGAAGGAGAAGCAGCAGAAGAAGAAGAAAAACAAGCAGGAGAAGCCGAAGCAGAAAGAGAAGTAGAAGCAGAAGAAGCAGAGGCAGAAGAAGAAGCAGTAGAAGCATAAGAAGCAGAAGCAGGAGAAGCAGAAGCAGAAGAACAAGAAGAAGTATAAGAAGCAGAAGCAGAAGCAGAGGGAAAAACAGAAGGAGGAGAAGGAGCAGCAGAATGTGAAGCAGAAGGAGATGGAGAAGCAGAAAGAGAAGCAGAAACAGAAGGAGAATAAGAAGGATTAGTTGGAGAATCAGAAGAAGCAGAAGCAGAAAGAGAAGCAGAAGGAGAAGCAGACGGAGGAGAAGGAGAAGGAGAAGCCGAAAGAGAAGCAGAACGAGAAGCAGGAGAAGCAGAAGCAGGAGAACCAGAAGCAAAAGAAAC
>NW_012326323.1:0-1324 GCF_000151885.1 Dipodomys ordii
TCTTCTGCTGCGCAGCAGAAGAAGTAGAACAAGAAATTCAGGCACGAGAAACTTAAGAAGCAGAAGCAGAAGGAGAAGCAAAAAGAGAACCAGAAGGAGAATTAGAAAAAGCAGCAGAAGAAGCAGAAAAACAAGCAGGAGAGGCAGAAGCAGAAAGAGAAGTAGAAGCATAAGAAGCAGAAGAAGCAGTAGAAGCATAAGAAGCAGAAGCAGGAGAAGGAGAACCAGAAGAAAAAGAAGACGCATAAGAAGCAGAAGCAGAAAGAGAAGCAGAAATAGAAGGAGAAGTAGAAGGAGAAGTTGGAGAATCAGAAGAAGCAGAAGCAGAAAGAGAAGCAGAAGAAGGAGAAGGAGAAGCAGAAGGAGAAGGACAAGCAGGAGAAACAGAAGAAGCAGAAGCGGGAGAAGCAGAAGAAGAAGAAGAAGAAACAGAAGAAGGAGAAGGAGCAGAAGGAGAAGCAGAAGCAGAAGGAGAAGCAGAAAGAGAAGCAGAAGAAGTAGAAGAAGCAGTAGCAGGTGAAGCAGAAGCAGAAGAAACAGAAGAAGCCGAAGAATCAGAAGGAGAACCTGAAGCAGAAGGAAAAGCAGAAGCAGCAGAAGCTGGAAAAGCAGAAGCAGAAGAAACTGAACAAGCAGAAGAAGCAGAAGCAGAACGAGAAGCAGAAGAAGAAGGAGAAAGAGAAGGATTAGGAGTAGGAAGAGCAGAAGCAGAATAAGAATCAGAAAGAGAAGCAGAAGGAGAAGCAGAAGGAGAAACAGAAGAAGCAGAAGCAGGAGAAGCAGAAGCAGAAGCAGAATGAGAAGCACAAGAAGGAGAAATTGAAGGAGAAGGAGAAGGAGACGGAGAAGCAGAAGGAGAAGTAGGAGAAGCAGAAGAAGAAGAAGAAGAAGAAGAAGAAGCAGGAGAAGCAGAAACAGAAGAAACAGAAGGAGAAGAGCAGAAGCAGAAGGAGAAGCAGAAGGAGAAGCAGAAGAAGCAGAAGCTGAAGCAGAAGAAGAAGAAACAGAAAAAGAAGAAGAAGCAGAAGAAGCAGCAGGAGAAGCAGAAGAAGAAGAAGGAGAAGGAGAAAGAGAAGGATTAGGAGTAGGAGAAACAGAAGGATAAGCAGAAGCAGAAAGAGAAGGAGAATGAGAAGGAGAAGCAGGAGAAGCAGAAGAAGCAGAAGCAGGAGAAGCAGAAGCAGAAGAAACATAGGAAGGAGTAGAAGCAGAAGGAGAAGCAGAAACAGAAGGAAAAGCAGAAAGAGAAGCAGGAGAAGCAGAAGAAGCAGCAGCAGGAGAAGCAGAAGCAGAAGAAGCCGAAGAAGCAGAAGCAGAACCTGAA
>NW_012326324.1:0-1323 GCF_000151885.1 Dipodomys ordii
ACAGACGGAGAAGCAGAAGAAGGAGAAGCAGAAGCAGAAGAAGAAGCAGAAGGAAAAGCACAAGCAGAAGGAGATGCAGAAGGAGTAGCAGGAGAAGCAGAAGAAGCAGAAGCAGAAGGAGAAGAAGAAGGAGAAGAAGCAGAATCAGAAGAAGCAGAAGGAGAAGTAGAAAGAGAAGCCGACGAAGAGAAGCAGAACGAGAAGCAGGAGAAGCAGAAGAAGCAGAGCGTGAGAAGCAGAAGCAAAAGAAACAGAAGAAATAGAAGGAGCAGAAGCAGAAGGAGAAGCAGAAGCAGAAGGAGAAGCAGAAAGAGAAGCAGGAGAAGCAGAAGAAGCAGGAGAAACAGAAGCAGAAGAAACAGGAGAAGCCGAAGAAGCAGAAGCAGAATCTGAAGCAGAAGGAGAAACAGAAGAAGCACAATCTGAAGCAGAAGCAGAAGAAACAGAAATAGTAGAATAAGCAGAAGCAAAAGCAGCAGGAGAAGCAGAAGAAGAAGATGGAGAAGGCGAAAGAGGAAGATTAGGAGTAGGAGAAGCAAAAGGATAAGCAGAAGCAGAAAGAGACGCAGAAGGAGAAGCAGAAGGAGAAACAGAAGCAGAAGAAGCAGCAGAAGGAGAAGCAGAAGCAGAAGAAGATGCAGAAGGAGAAGCAGGAGAAGCAGAAGAAGCAGAAGCAGAAGTAGGAGAAGTAGGAGAAGGAGAAGGAAGAGCCACAGAAGCAATAGGAGAAGCAGAAGAAGAAGCAGAAGCAGAATGAGAAGCAGAAAGAGAAGCAGTAGAAGAAGAAGAAGCAGGAAAAGCAGAATCAGAAGAAAGAGTAGAAGAAGAAGACGAAGAAGAAGAAGAAGAAGAAGCAGCATAAGGAGAAGCATAAGGAGAAGCATAAGGAGAATTATAAGGAGAAGCAGTAGAAGCAGAAGCAGGAGAAGCAGGAGCAGAAGAAAAAGAATAAGCAAAAGAAGCAGAAGCAGAAGCAGTGGGAGAAGCAGAAGAAGGAGAAGGAGAAGGAGCAGCAGAAGGAGAAAGAGAAGCAGAAAGATAAGCAGAAACAGAAGGAGAACAAGAAGGAGAAGCAGGAGAATCAGAAGAAGCAGAAAGAGAATTAGAAGAAGGAGAAGCAGAAGTAGAATCAGAAGACACAGAAGAAAAAGAAGAAGAAACAGAAGCAAAAAAAACAGAAGAAGGAGAAGAGCAGAAGCAGAAGCAGAAGGAGAAGCAGAAGCAGAAGGAGAAGCAGAAAGAGAAGCAGGAGAAGCAGAAGAAGCAGGAGAAGCAGAAGAAGAAGATGGAGAAGGCGAGAGAGAAGGATTAGGAGTAGGAGAA
>NW_012326325.1:0-1323 GCF_000151885.1 Dipodomys ordii
GACGGAGAAGGAGAAGCAGAAGTAGAAGAAGAAGAATAAGGACAAGCACAAGCAGAAGGAGATGCAGAAGGAGAAGCAGGAGAAGCAGAAGAAGCAGAAACAGAAGGAGTAGAAGAAGGAGAAGAAGAAGCAGAAGAAGCAGAAGCAGAAGCAGAAAGAGAAGCAAACGAAGAGAAGCAGAACGAGAAGCAGGAGAAGCAGAAGAAGAAGAAACAGAAGAAGGAGAAGTAGCAGAAGCAGAAGGACAAGCAGAAAGAGAAGCAGAAACAGAAGGAGAAGCAGAAAGAGAAGGAGGGGAAGCAGAAGAAGCAGAAGCATAAGAATCCGAAGAAGCAGAAGCAGAACCTGAAGCAGGAGAAGTAGAAGAAGCAGAATCTGGAGAAGCAGAATGAGAAGCAGAAGGAGAAGCAGAAGCAGAAAGAGAATCAAAAGCAGAAGTAGAAGCAGAAGAAACAAAAGAAGCAGAAGCAGTATTCGTTGTAGCAGAAGCAGAAGGAAAAGCAGTAGGAAAAGCAGAAGAACGAGAAGGAGAAGGAGAAGCAGAAGGAGAATCACAAGGAGAAGCAGAAGAAGGAGAAGGAGAAGCGAAGCAGAAGAAGCAGCAGAAGGAGAAGCAGAAGCAGAAGAAGATGCAGAAGGAGAAGCAGGAGAAGCAGAAGAAGCAGAAGCAGAAGGAGAAGCGAAGTAGGAGAAGGAGAAGGAGAAAGAAGGGCAGCAGAAGCAATAGGAGAAGCAGAAGGAGCAGCAGAAAAAGAATGAGAAGCAGAAAGAGAAGCAGGAATAGCAGAAGAAGCAGGAAAAGCAGAAGCAGAAGAAAGAGAAGAAGACGAAGAAGAAGAAGAAGAAGCATAAGGAGAAGCATAAGGAGAAGCATAAGGAGAAGTATAAGGAGAAGCAGTAGAAGCAGAAGAAGCAGAAGCAGGAGAAGCAGAAGCAGAAGAAAAAGAATAAGCAAAAGAAGCAGAAGCAGAAGTAGTGGGAGAAGCAGAAGAAGGAGAAGGAGAAGGAGCAGCAGAAGGAGAAGCAGAAGCAGAAAGAGAAGCAGAAACAGAAGGAGAACAAGAAGGAGAAGCAGGAGAATCAGAAGAAGCAGAAAGAGAAGGAGAAGAAGGAGAAGCAGAAGTAGAATCCGAAGAAACAGAAAAAGAAGAAGCAGAAGAAACAGAAGCAAAAGAAACAGAAGAAGGAGAAGAGCAGAAACGAAGCAGAAGGAGAAGCGAAGCGAAGGAGAAGCGAAAGAGAAGCGGAGAAGCGAAGAAGCAGGAGAAGCAGAAGCAGAAGAAACAGGCGAAGCCGAAGAAGCAGAAGCAGAATAGAAGCAGA
>NW_012326326.1:0-1323 GCF_000151885.1 Dipodomys ordii
AGGACTCTTTTACATGAAAGTATTCCCTCCTGCCCCTCCGCAACACGTCGGCGGGAGGTCGAAACCCCGCCCTCCCCCCTCCCCGTCGTCATGGCTACGACAGAGGAAAAGCAAATGATGATAATAATGAATCATAACAACCTATATGTATGTGTATGTCAGAACTCTCACTCCCCACTGCCGGGTAGGTGAGGACTGACTGACTGAGTGAGTGACTGACCCGACCCGTGTTTTGCCCCTCCCGCCGCCCCATCCACCTTGTCGACGGCGAACGCGCGCCATCTAGTGATGGTTTTGTGAATTGCAGTTTTCTCTCATGAAATGCATGGGGGAAAAAAAAGAACAAACAAACCACGCACTGACTGACTGAGAAAACCGGCCCAGGCTGGCTGGCCCCGAGAGAGACTGCCTTCTTTTCAGAGAAGGGGTGGGGTGGGGATTATGATGTGCCTCGTTGGAGTATGGGGCCCATGTATAGGCAGGCAGGCAGGCAGGCAGGCTCGGAGTGGGACCGTTGTGTGTTGGAGCGCCAGTACAGTAGCTCAAGCCCCAGGATTGACTGGCAAGTCGAGAGAAAAAGGAGGGAGGGAGTGCGGGCGGGCGGGCGGGAGGGAGAGAGAATTCAAACGAGAGAGAGAGAGAGAGAGACAGACAGACAGACAGACAGACAGACAGACAGACAGACAGAGACAAAGAGAGACACAGAGAGAGAAATAGAGAAACAGAAACAGAGAGACAAGAGACAGAGACGTGGTGAATTGGTCCGGCTAGACTACATACATGCTCTGTCCCGTCCGATCTTTGAGTTTCCTCAAAGATGCACGCACGCACACACACAGATACACTGAGATGCCCTCTGCCCCCTCTTCTCTCCTCTCCAATTCCCCCGCCCCCTCCCCCCTCCCCCCCCCGTCAGGCACCAGAAATGAGATCCCTCCCCTTCGCCTATTGCGTCAATTACAAACAAAAGGCAGCGTGAGATTCAAGCAAACTTGTTTTATTTTGTTCCGAGGGTAGGGTTGTGGATTTTGGTGCGGGGGGGGGGTCGGAGGTCGTGGTCGTGGTCGAGTAATCGCCTGCGGGGGTGGGGGGGGTGAGGATGGACGGTTACGCCACCTGCATGGATGGCTCGCGTTCCCCTCTGGCTGTCTGGTTGCCGCTGAGTGCTTCAGATATCACCATCCGGTCAGGAAGCAGGGGCTGGAAGATAAAGAGATATTAAAGAGATAATTAGGAGCAGGACTCCAGGGAAGCCCGAAGGCGGGGGGGGGCGGGGGGAGGTGGGAGGGAGAGTATGGTGGAGAGGAGGGGAGACGGATCTAT
>NW_012326327.1:0-1323 GCF_000151885.1 Dipodomys ordii
AAGACCAAAGGGTGAAGAGAGCCATACGTACCTAGCCGAAAGGAACAGAGTCAGACGGCAGCACAGGCGTTGCAATCCAAACCACGGGAAGAGGACGGGGAGGGGGAGGGAGAGAAGTCGCTCGTTCCCAGGATAGATCCGTCTCCCCTCCTCTCCACCATTCTCTCCCTTTCCCCACCCCCCCGCCTTCGGGCTTCCCTGGAGTCCTGCTCCTAATTATCTCTTTAATATCTCTTTATCTTCCAGCCCCAGCTTCCTGACCGGATGGTGATATCTGAAGCACTCAGCGGCAACCAGACAGCCAGAGGGGAACGCGAGCCATCCATGCAGGTGGCGTAACCGTCCATCCTCACCCCCCCCCCGCAGGCGATTACTCGACCACGACCACGACCTCCGACCCCCCTCCCGCACCAAAATCCACAACCCTACGCTCGGAACAAAATAAAACAAATTTGCTTGAATCTCACGCTGCCTTTTGTTTGTAATTGACGCAATAGGCGAAGGGGAGGGATCTCATTTCTGGTGCCTGACGGGGGGGGGAGGGGGGAGGGGGCGGGGGAATTGGAGAGGAGAGAAGAGGGGGCAGAGGTCATCTCAATGTATCTGTGTGTGTGCGTGCGTGCATCTTTGAGGAAACTCAAAGATCGGACGCGACAGAGCATGTATGTAGTCCAGCCGGACCAATTCACCACGTCTCTGTCTCTTGTCTCTCTGTTTCTGTTTCTCTATTTCTCTCTCTGTGTCTCTCTTTGTCTCTGTCTGTCTGTCTGTCTGTCTGTCTGTCTGTCTGTCTCTCTCTCTCTCTCTCTCGTTTGAATTCTCTCTCCCGCCCGCCCGCCCGCACTCCCTCCTTCCTTTTCCTCTCGACTTGCCAGTCAATCCTGGGGCTTGAGCTACTGTACTGGCGCTCCAACACACAACGGTCCCACTCCGAGCCTGCCTGCCTGCCTGCCTGCCTATGCATGGGCCCCATACTCCAACGAGGCACATCATCATCCCCACCCCACCCCTTCTCTGAAAAGAAGGCAGTCTCTCTCGGGGCCAGCCAGCCTGGGCCGGTTTTCTCAGTCAGTCAGTGCGTGGTTTGTTTGTTCTTTTTTTTCCCCCATGCATTTCATGAGAGAAAACTGCAATTCACAAAATCACCACTAGAGGGCGCGCGTTCGCCGTCGACAAGGTGGATGGGGCGGCGGAAGGGGCAAAACACGGGTCGGGTCAGTCATTCACTCAGTCAGTCAGTCCTCACCTACCCGGCAGTGGGGAGTGAGAGTTCTGACATACACATACATATAGGTTGTTATGATTCATTATTATCATCATTTG
>NW_012326328.1:0-1323 GCF_000151885.1 Dipodomys ordii
CATTCTTTAATCTAGAGAGACAATAGTGCCAATACAACCATTTAAGATTCTGTTTTTATTTCATAAAGTCATAGCATCCTTTTCAAAATCTGTGGACCATAAAACTAAGAATTTGTTTTTGAAAAATCTGTTACCTTGTTCTATGCATCTGTTCTTATAGTAGAACTATGTTATCTTTACTAAACATGGTAATACGATTCAAAGCTAATATGAAGGCTCAAACTACACCATTTTACAAGATTGTTCTGACTGACCTGTATTCCTTGAATTTACATACGAGATTATTGAGCAGGTGGAGCAATATTCTCCAGAGATATGTAGATGTTTGTTAGTCACTCATATTTCGCACCTTGTGAAAACAAAAACCCCTGATATTATATATAGAAAAATGTCTTTAGAGAATGCTCGAAGCAACTAAAATTAAGAGTTAAGATTTAGATAATGCTGTAGCATAATAAATCTGAATGATAACAACTTGAGCTGTACAACAGAGGAGAGTGAGAGGGGAAAGTATGATGAACCACATAAGAGCTGTATGTTATTGGTATTGTTTCAAAAAAAAGAAAGACTTCAGAGAAGAGAAGGAGAAAACTAAAGTGTTCTAAATCTAGTTTCTTTTTAATCCAGCTGATTGTTTGAACTGGAAGTAATATAACATGGAAAAAATAAAATAGAAAATAAAGCATTGTATAGAGCTGTTACAATGTAAAAAAGTTGTAATAGGAATTTAATTAATTTCCAAAAAATAAGAGAAAGAATAACAATAACAATTGCTAACGTGGATAGAAGATGGACCACATTTTATCATACATAATTTTGAAAAAGCATACTAGGAATGAAAATTTAAAAGTGATAACTTAAAACACAATTTGTATTATAACTAGACCATACAGTTCAGAGGTAAAACATTGGCCTACCATATGTGAAGCAATTGTGTGATCTCCCAAGTATTACAAAATACACACAAAGTACACACACCAAAAACCCACATAAACACACACACACACCATATACACACATTTGGAATATTGTTATTATCATATTAAACAGAAGAAATTATCTCAAACAGTAAAAGTATTTTAATATATGAAATCATAATATTGTTCCTACTATTTAAAAGTTTAGTAGAAATAAAATAGTCACAAGATACGTGGATTCTTATAAATTAAGTAAATTGAAAATTAAGAAATGAAGACATGAGAATTTGCAAACAAGTTTTAATAATAATCATTTTGAAACATGAATCCTTTTATTTTGACAAAGATTGATATTACTGTGTTTATGCAGATTTAGATATGATACCAGTGCTCTATATCTTGCTAG
>NW_012326329.1:0-1323 GCF_000151885.1 Dipodomys ordii
TTGTAGGGACAGACTTCCTATTTCTTAATTTATGATTGTACTCTCCTTAGTCTATATTTTTTTGCTTTTTTATTTATTATACCTTATATATCATTAGATTTAGAGCATATTTAAGTTTTTATTCCATTTTCCGTTTTTTCAACAGTGGAAGGCCCCTAAGCCATTTTTCAGAACATAATTTGAAGCACCCCGCCCCCCCCCCGCCTTCGGGCTTCCCTGGAGTCCTGCTCCTAATTATCTCTTTAATATCACTTTATCTTCCAGCCCCTGCTTCCTGACCCGATGGTGATATCTGAAGCACTCAGCGGCAACCAGACAGCCAGAGGGGAACGCGAGCCATCCATGCAGGTGGCGTAACCGTCCATCCTCACCCCCCCCCGCGCAGGCGATTACTCGACCACGACCACGACCTCCGACCCCCCCCTGCACCAAAATCCACAACCCTACCCTCGGAACAAAATAAAACAAATTTGCTTGAATCTCACGCTGCCTTTTGTTTGTAATTGACGCAATAGGCGAAGGGGAGGGATCTCACTTCTAGTGCCTGACGGGGGGGGAGGGGGGAGGGGGCGGGGGAATTGGAGAGGAGAGAAGAGGGGGCAGAGGGCATCTCAGTGTATCTGTGTGTGTGCGTGCGTGCATCTTTGAGGAAACTCAAAGATCGGACGCAACAGAGCATGTATGTAGTCCAGCCGGACCAATTCACCACGTCTCTTTCTCTTGTCTCTCTGTTTCTGTTTCTCTATTTCTCTCTCTGTGTCTCTCTTTGTCTCTGTCTGTCTGTCTGTCTGTCTGTCTGTCTGTCTGTCTCTCTCTCTCTCTCTCTCTCTCTCGTTTGAATTCTCTCTCCCGCCCGCCCGCCCGCCCGCACTCCCTCCCTCCTTTTCCTCTCGACTTGCCAGTCAATCCTGGGGCTTGAGCTACTGTACTGGCGCTCCAACACACAACGGTCCCACTCCGAGCCTGCCTGCCTGCCTGCCTGCCTATGCATGGGCCCCATACTCCAACGAGGCACATCATCATCCCCACCCCACCCCTTCTCTGAAAAGAAGGCAGTCTCTCTCGGGGCCAGCCAGCCTGGGCCGGTTTTCTCAGTCAGTCAGTGCGTGGTTTGTTTTTACTTTTTTTCCCCCCATGCATTTCATGAGAGAAAACTGCAATTCACAAAACCACCACTAGATGGCGTGCGTTCCCCGTCGACAAGGTGGATGGGGCGGTGGGAGGGGCAAAACACGGGTCGGGTCAGTCACTCACTCAGTCAGTCAGTCCTCACCTACCCGGCAGTGGGGAGTGAGAGTTCTGACATACACATACATATAGGTT
>NW_012326330.1:0-1323 GCF_000151885.1 Dipodomys ordii
AACTGAATTCAAATCAACCGAGTGATAAGGGATCAAGAGAGAGGAAGTTTATCAATCCAAAGGTCGAGGGCAATATGTTGAATATCTAAGTATGGCACTCTAAGAAAATTTTGAGCAAAAGTGCAGTAGTTGTTTAGCGTAACAACCACAATGGAGTTTGAGGCACTAATAAATCCACGGATACAGTCAGCCCCCCCCCCGCCTTCGGGCTTCCCTGGAGTCCTGCTCCTAATTATCTCTTTAATATCTCTTTATCTTCCAGCCCCTGCTTCCTGACCGGATGGTGATATTTGAAGCACTCAGCGGCAACCAGACAGCCAGAGGGGAACGCGAGCCATCCATGCAGGTGGCGTAACCGTCCATCCTTACCCCCCCCGCAGGCGATTACTCGACCACGACCACGACCTCCGCCCCCCCCCGCACCAAAATACACAACCCTACCCTCGGAACAAAATAAAACAAATTTGCTTGAATCTCACGCTGCCTTTTGTTTGTAATTGACGCAATAGGCGAAGGGGAGGGATCTCATTTCTAGTGCCTGACGGGGGGGGATGGGGGAGGGGGCGGGGGAATTGGAGAGGAGAGAAGAGTGGGCAGAGGGCATCTCAGTGTATCTGTGTGTGTGCGTGCGTGCATCTTTGAGGAAACTCAAAGATCGGACGCGACAGAGCATGTATGTAGTCCAGCCGGACCAATTCACCACGTCTCTGTCTCTTGTCTCTCTGTTTCTGTTTCTCTATTTCTCTCTCTGTGTCTCTTTCTCTGTCTGTCTGTCTGTCTGTCTGTCTGTCTGTCTGTCTCTCTATCTCTCTCGTTTGAATTCTCTCTCCCGCCCGCCCGCACTCCCTCCCTCCTTTTCCTCTCGACTTGCCAGTCAATCCTGGGGCTTGAGATACTGTACTGGCGCTCCAACACACAACGGTCCCACTCCGAGCCTGCCTGCCTGCCTGCCTGCCTATGCATGGGCCCCATACTCCAACGAGGCACATCATCATCCCCACCCCAACCCTTCTCTGAAAAGAAGGCAGTCTCTCTCGGGGCCAGCCAGCCTGGGCCGGTTTTCTCAGTCAGTCAGTGCGTGGTTTGTTTGTTCTTTTTTTTCCCCCATGCATTTCAGGAGAGAAAACTGCAATTCACAAAACCACCACTAGATGGCGCGCGTTCGCCGTCGACAAGGTGGATGGGGCGGCGGGAGGGGCAAAACACGGGTCGGGTCAGTCACTCACTCAGTCAGTCAGTCCTCACCTACCCGGCAGTGGGGAGTGAGAGTTCTGACATACACATACATATAGGTTGTTATGATTCATTATTATCATCATTGCT
>NW_012326331.1:0-1323 GCF_000151885.1 Dipodomys ordii
GTAAAATAAAGGAACGGAAAAAAAAAAATTTTAAAATACAATATGAAAGAGCAGAGGAATTATTCCCCCGCCTTCGGGCTTCCCCGGAGTCCTGCTCCTAATTATCTCTTTAATATCTCTTTATCTTCCAACCCGTGCTTCCTGACCGGATGGTGATATCTGAAGCACTCAGCGGCAACCAGACAGCCAGAGGGGAACGCGAGCCATCCATGCAGGTGGCGTAACCGTCCATCCTCACCCCCCCCCAGCAGGCGATTACTCGACCACGACCACGACCTCCGACCCCCCCCCGCACCAAAATCCACAACCCTACCCTCGGAACAAAATAAAACAAATTTGCTTGAATCTCACGCTGCCTTTTGTTTGTAATTGACGCAATAGGCGAAGGGGAGGGATCTCATTTCTGCTGCCTGACAGGGGGGAGGGGGGAGGGGGCGGGGGAATTGGAGAGGAGAGAAGAGGGGGCAGAGGGCATCTCAGTGTATCTGTGTGTGTGCCTGCGTGCATCTTTGAGGAAACTCAAAGATCGGACGCAACAGAGCATGTATGTAGTCCAGCCGGACCAATTCACCACGTCTCTGTCTCTTGTCTCTCTGTTTCTGTTTCTCTATTTCTCTCTCTGTGTCTCTCTTTGTCTCTGTCTGTCTGTCTGTCTGTCTGTCTGTCTGTCTGTCTCTCTCTCTCTCTCTCTCGTTTCAATTCTCTCTCCCGCCCGCCCGCCCACCCGCACTCCCTCCCTCCTTATCCTCTCGACTTGCCAGTCAATCCTGGGGCTTGAGCTACTGTACTGGCGCTCCAACACACAACGGTCCCACTCCGAGCCTGCCTGCCTGCCTGCCTGCCTATGCATGGGCCCCATACTCCAACGAGGCACATCATCATCCCCACCCCACCCCTTCTCTGAAAAGAAGGCAGTCTCTCTCGGGGCCAGCCAGCCTGGGCCGGTTTTCTCAGTCAGTCAGTGCGTGGTTTGTTTGTTCTTTTTTTTCCATCATGCATTTCATGAGAGAAAACTGCAATTCACAAAACCACCACTAGATGGCGCGCATTCGCCGTCGACAAGGTGGATGGGGCGGCGGGAGGGGCAAAACACGGGTCGGGTCAGTCACTCACTCAGTAAGTCAGTCCTCACCTACCCGGCAGTGGGGAGTGAGAGTTCTGACATACACATACATATAGGTTGTTATGATTCAGTATTATCATCATTTGCTTTTCCTCTGTCGTAGCCATGACGACGGGGAGGGGGGAGGGCGGGGTTTCGACCGCCAGCCGACGTGTTGCGGAGGGGGAGGGGAAGGAGGAGGAGTCGCTCATTCCCTGGAT
>NW_012326332.1:0-1323 GCF_000151885.1 Dipodomys ordii
TTTTTATGCGTTTTTTTTCAATATAAGTGTAGGTCAGGTTTGTGTTATTCTTAGGTTATTAATTCCAGTTTTGTCCTCATAGTGTCAATTGATAATAATTCTTGAAAGATTTGTCAGGTTGACTTCCTGAAGTTCATGCGGCAACTGTCCGTTCAACACAGTTGGAACGGGCCGCCCCCCTCCCCGTCGTCATGGCTACGACAGAGGAAAAGCAAATGATGATAATAATGAATCATAACAACCTATATGTATGTGTATGTCAGAACTCTCACTCCCCACTGCCGGGTAGGTGAGGACTGACTGACTGAGTGAGTGACTGACCCGACCCGTGTTTTGCCCCTCCCGCCGCCCCATCCACCTTGTTGACGGCGAACGCGCGCCATCTAGCGGTGGTTTTGTGAATTGCAGTTTTCTCTCATGAAATGCATGGGGGAAAAAAAAGAACAAACAAACCACGCACTGACTGACTGAGAAAACCGGCCCAGGCTGGCTGGCCCCGAGAGAGACTGCCTTCTTTTCAGAGAAGGGGTGGGGTGGGGATGATGATGTGCCTCGTTGGAGTATGGGGCCCATGCACAGGCAGGCAGGCAGGCAGGCAGGCTCGGAGTGGGACCGTTGTGTGTTGGAGCGCCAGTACAGTAGCTCAAGCCCCAGGATTGACTGGCAAGTCGAGAGGAAAAGGAGGGAGGGAGTGCGGGCGGGCGGGCGGGCGGGAGAGAGAATTCAAACGTGAGAGAGACAGACAGACAGACAGACAGACAGACAGACAGACAGACAGAGACAAAGAGAGACACAGAGAGAGAAATAGAGAAACAGAAACAGAGAGACAAGAGACAGAGACGTGGTGAATTGGTCCGGCTGGACTACATACATGCTCTGTCGCGTCCGATCTTTGAGTTTCCTCAAAGATGCACGCACGCACACACACAGATACACTGAGATGCCCTCTGCCCCCTCTTCTCTCCTCTCCAATTCCCCCGCCCCCTCCCCCCTCCCCCCCCGGTCAGGCACCAGAAATGAGATCCCTCCCCTTCGCCTATTGCGTCGTCAATTACAAACAAAAGGCAGCGTGAGATTCAAGCAAATTTGTTTTATTTTGTTCCGAGGGTAGGGTTGTGGATTTTGGTGCGGGGGGGGAGTCGGAGGTCGTGGTCATGGTCGAGTAATCGCCTGCGGGGGGGGGGTGAGGATGGACGGTTACGCCACCTGCATGGATGGCTCGCGTTCCCCTCTGGCTGTCTGGTTGCCGCTGAGTGCTTCAGATATCACCATCCGGTCAGGAAGCAGGGGCTGGAAGATAAAGAGATATTAAAGAGATTGATA
>NW_012326333.1:0-1323 GCF_000151885.1 Dipodomys ordii
CATTTTGCTTCTGCTTCTCCTTCTGCTTCTCCTATTTCTTCTGCGGCTCTTCCTTCTCCTACTTCTACTTCTCCTTCTGCTTCTGCTTCTTCTGCTTCTCCTGCTTCTCCTTCTGCATCTTCTTCTGCTTCTGCTTCTCCTTCTGCTGCTTCTTCTGCTTCTGTTTCTCCTTCTGCTTCTCCTTCTGCTTCTTCTGCTTCTGCTTCTCCTTCTGCTTCTTCTGCTTCTCCTTCTGATTCTCCTTCTGCTTCTCCTTCTGTTTCTCCTTCTCCTTCTAGTTCTTCTGCTTTTCTTTCTGCTTCTCCTTCTGCTTCTGCTGCAACTGCTACTGCTTCTTCTGTTTCTTCTGCGTCTCCTTCTGCTTTTGATTCTATTTCAGCTTCTGCTTCTCCTTCAGCTTCTCATTCAGCTTCTCCAGATTCTGCTTCTTCTGCTTCTCCTGCTTCCGCTTTTGCTTCAGGTTTTGCTTCTGCTTCTTCGGATTCTTATGCTTCTGCTTCTCCTGCTTCTTCTTCTTCTGCTTCCCCTCCTCTTTCTGCTTCTCCTTCTGTTTCTGCTTCTCCTTCTGCTTCTGCTCCTTCTCCTTCTTCTGTTTCTTCTTCTTCTGCTTCTCCCGCTTCTGCTTCTTCTGCTTCTCCTGCTTCTCGTTCTGCTTCTCTTCGTCGGCTTCTCTTTCTACTTCTGCTTCTGCTTCTTCGGATTCTGCTTCTTCTACTTCTACTCTCCTTCTGCTTCTGCTTCTTCTGCTTCTCCTGCTTCTCCTTCTGCATCTCCTTCTGCTTGTGCTTTTCGTCTGCTTCTTCTTCTGCTTCTGCTTCTCCTTCTCCTTCTTCTGCTTCTCTGTCTGCTTCTGCTTCTTCTGCCTTTCCTGATTCTCCTTCTGCTTCTGCTTCTTCTTCTCCTTCTCCTTCTCGTTCTTCTGCTATTCCTTCTGCTTCTCTTTCTGCTTCTGCATCTTCAGCTTCTTCTGCTACTGCTTCTGCTTCTTCTGTTTCTTCTGCTTCTCCTTCTGCTTTTGCTTCTCTTTCTGCTTCTGCTTCTCCTTCTGGTTCTCCTTCTTCTTCTCCAGATTCTGCTTCTTCTGCTTCTCCTTCTGCTTCAGGTTCTGCTTCTGCTTCTTCGGCTTCTTCTGCTTCTATTTCTGCTTCTCCTTCTGCTTCTGCTTCTGCTTCTCCTTCTGCATCTTCTTCTGTTTTAATTTCTCCTTCTTCTGCTTTTCATTCTGCTTCTGCTTCTCCTGCTTCTGCTTCTTCTGCTTCTCCTGCTTCTCATTCTCATTCTCATCTCTTTTCTGCTTCTGCTTATCCGACTCTATCTCCTACT
>NW_012326334.1:0-1323 GCF_000151885.1 Dipodomys ordii
CGGTAGAAGGATAAACCAGTGAATTATTAATAGCTCTGTATCTAGACTAGATTCACCATTCCACTATGCTGTCTGATTCTGGTGAAGCATGTTTTATAATTATAACAACAGGTACCTATGCCTAAGGAGGATATGTAACTAATGATAGTAGAAGATTAGCTTTTTTAACTTAGGAGGTGTTTCAGGAGCAGCAGATATGTCAATGTCGGATATAAGAAAATCACGCAGCTGGACCATCCAGTCATGTATTGGCATGCGCTACTGTATATGGTTTAGCTCTAAATGTAGTTTCAGTAAGTGTACTATATTCTGGAGAACCAGAAGAAGCATAAGCTGGAGGAGCAGAAGAAGAAGATGAAGAAGAAGAAGAAGAAGAAGAAGAAGAAGAAGAAGAAGAAGAAGAAGAAGAAGAAGAAGAAGAAGAAAAAGAAGAAGAAGAAGAAGAAGAAGAAGAAGAAGAAGAAGAAGAAGAAGAAGAAGAAGAAGAAGAAGAAGAAGAAGAAGAAGAAGAAGAAGAAGAAACAGAAGAAAGAGAAGGAGCAGAAGGAGAAGCAGAAGCAGAAGGAGAAGCAAAAGAGAAGCAGAAGAAGCTGAAGAAGCAGTAGCAGGAGAAGCAGAAGCAGAAGAAACAGAAGTAGCCCAAGAAGCAGAAGGAGAACCTGAAGCAGAAGAGAAGCAGAAGCAGCAGAAGCTGGAAAAGTAGAAGCAGAAGAAACAGAACAAGCAGAAGAAGCAGAAGAAGAACGAGAAGCAGAAGAAGAACAAGGAGAAAGAGAAGCAGAAGGATAAGCAGAAGCAGAAAGAGAAGGAGAATGAGAATGAGAAGGAGAAGCAGGAGAAGCAGAAAAAGCAGAAGCAGTAGAAGCAGAAGCAGAATGAAAAGCAGAAGAAGTAGAAATTGAAACAGAAGAAGATGCAGAAGGAGAAGCAGAAGCAGTAGTAGAAGCAGAAGAAGGAGAAGCAGAAGGAGAAGCAAAAAGAGAAACAGAAGGAGAAGCAGGAGAAGCAGAAGCAGGAGAAGCAGAATCAGAAGAAATAGAAGAAGGAGAAGAAGCAGAAGCAGAAAGAGAAGCAGAAACAGAAGGAGAAGCTGAAATAGAAGCAGAAGAAGCCGAAGAAGCAAAAGCAGAACCTAAAGCAGAAGGAGAAGCAGGAGAAGCAGAAGAAGCAGAATCTGGAGAAGAAGAAGGAGAACTAGAAGGAGAAGCAGAAGCAGAAAGAGAAGCAAAAGCAGAAGGAGAAGCAGATGGAGAAGCAGAAGAAAAAGATGAAGCAGATCAGTAGCAGTTATGCTGATGATGCAGATCTAGAAAGAGAAGCAGA
>NW_012326335.1:0-1323 GCF_000151885.1 Dipodomys ordii
AGACGGGGGGGGGAGGGGGGAGGGGACGGGGGAATTGGAGAGGAGAGAAGAGAGGGCAGAGGCCCTCCCCCTCCGCAACACGTCGGCTGGCGGTCGAAACCCCGCCCTCCCACCTCCCCGTCGTCATGGCTACGACAGAGGAAAAGCAAATGATGATAATAATGAATCATAACGACCTATATGTATGTGTATGTCAGAACTCTCACTCCCCACTGCCGGGTAGTTGAGGACTGACTGACTGAGTGAGTGACTGACCCGACCCGTGTTTTGCCCCTCCCGCCGCCCCATCCACCTTGTCGACGGCGAACGCGCGCCATCTAGTGGTGGTTTTGTGAATTGCAGTTTTCTCTCATGAAATGCATGGGGGGAAAAAAAAGAACAAACAAACCACGCACTGACTGACTGAGAAAACCGGCCCAGGCTGGCTGGCCCCGAGAGAGACTGCCTTCTTTTCAGAGAAGGGGTGGGGTGGGGATGATGATGTGCCTCGTTGGAGTATGGGGCCCATGCATAGGCAGGCAGGCAGGCAGGCAGGCTCGGAGTGGGACCGTTGTGTGTTGGAGCGCCAGTACAGTAGCTCAAGCCCCAGGATTGTCTGGCAAGTCGAGAGGAAAAGGAGGGAGGGAGTGCGGGCGGGCGGGCGGGCGGGAGAGAGAATTCAAACGAGAGAGAGAGAGAGAGAGAGACAGACAGACAGACAGACAGACAGAGACAAAGAGAGACACAGAGAGAGAAATAGAGAAACAGAAACAGAGAGACAAGAGACAGAGACGTGGTGAATTGGTCCGGCTGGACTACATACATTCTCTGTCGCGTCCGATCTTTGAGTTTCCTCAAAGATGCACGCACACACACACACAGATACACTGAGATGCCCTCTGCCCCCTCTTCTCTACTCTCCAATTCCCCCGCCCCCTCCCCCCTCCCCCCCACGTCAGGCACCAGAAATGAGATCCCTCCCCTTCGCCTATTGCGTCAATTACAAACAAAAGGCAGCGTGAGATTCAAGCAAATTTGTTTTATTTTGTTCCGAGGGTAGGGTTGTGGATTTTGGTGCGGGGGGGGGGGTCGGAGGTCGTGGTCGTGGTCGAGTAATCGCCTGCAGGGGGGGTGAGGATGGACGATTACGCCACCTGCATGGATGGCTCGCGTTCCCCTCTGGCTGTCTGGTTGCCGCTGAGTGCTTCAGATATCACCATCCGGTCAGGAAGCAGGGGCTGGAAGATAAAGTGATATTAAAGAGATAATTAGGAGCAGGACTCCAGAGAGAAGCCCGAAGGCGGGGGGGGGGGCTGGGGGGAGGGGGGAGGGAGAGAATGGTGG
>NW_012326336.1:0-1323 GCF_000151885.1 Dipodomys ordii
GGTTTCGACCGCCAGCCGGACTTGTGCGAGGAGAAGAGGAAGGAGAGAGTCGCTCGTTCCCTGGATAGATCCGTCTCCCCTCCTTTCCACCATTCTCTCCCTCCCACCGCCACCCCCCGCTTTCGGGCTTCCCTGGAGTCTGCTCCTAATTATCTCTTTAATATCTCTTTATCTTCCAGCCCCTGCTTCCTGACCGGATGGTGATATCTGAATTACTCAGCGGCAACCAGACAGCCAGAGGGGAACGCGAGCCATCCATGCAGGTGGCGTAACCGTCCATCCTCACCCCCCCCCCCGCAGGTGATTACTCGACCACGACCACGACCTCCGACACCCCCCCCGCACCAAAATCCACAACCCTACCCTCGGAACAAAATAAAACAAATTTGCTTGAATCTCACGGTGCCTTTTGTTTGTAATTGACGCAATAGGCGAAGGGGAGGGATCTCATTTCTGGTGCCTGACGGGGGAGGAGGGGGGAGGGGGCGGGGGAATTGGAGAGGAGAGAAGAGGGGACAAAGGGCATCTCAGTGTATCTGTGTGTGTGCGTGCGTGCATCTTTGAGGAAACTCAAAGATCGGACGCGACAGAGCATGTATGTAGTCCAGCCGGACCAATTCACCACGTCTCTGTCTCTTGTCTCTCTGTTTCTGTTTCTCTATTTCTCTCTCTGTGTCTCTCTTTGTCTCTGTCTGTCTGTCTGTCTGTCTGTCTGTCTGTCTGTCTCTCTCGTTTGAATTCTCTCTCCCGCCCGCCCGCCCGCCCGCACTCCCTCCCTCCTTTTCCTCTCGACTTGCCAGTCAATCCTGGGGCTTGAGCTACTGTACTGGCGCTCCAACACACAACGGTCCCACTCCGAGCCTGCCTGCCTGCCTGCCTGCCTATGCATGGGCCCCATACTCCAACGAGGCACATCATCATCCCCACCCCACCCCTTCTCTGAAAAGAAGGCAGTCTCTCTCGGGGCCAGCCAGCCTGGGGGGGTTTTCTCAGTCAGTCAGTGCGTGGTTTGTTTGTTCTTTTTTTTCCCCCATGCATTTCATGAGAGAAAACTGCAATTCACAAAACCACCACTAGATGGCGCGCGTTCGCCGTCGGCAAGGTGGATGGGGCGGCGGGAGGGGCAAAACACGGGTCGGGTCAGTCAGTCACTCAGTCAGTCAGTCCTCACCTACCCGGCAGTGGGGGAGTGAGAGTTCTGACATACACATACATATAGGTTGTTATGATTCATTATTATCATCATTTGCTTTTCCTCTGTCGTAGCCATGACGACGGGGAGGGGGGACGGCGGGGTTTCGACCGCCAGCCGACGTGTTGCGG
>NW_012326337.1:0-1323 GCF_000151885.1 Dipodomys ordii
AGTGATTTATTAGGATAAATATTATATGGGTATCAGGATCCATTGTTGTCATCACACTCTTCAGAGGTAATGACCTAATTGGGCGGATGATTTGGCAGGGCCAATGTACAGCAGTGTGAAAACAAGACATGGTTTCTAGGTCATGGGCCTCATATGTTTTTCGCCCCCCCCGCCTTCGGGCTTCCCTGGAGTCCTGCTCCTAATTATCTCTTTAATATCTCTTTATCCTACCAGCCCCTGTTTCCTGACCGGATGGTGATATCTGAAGCACTCAGCGGCAACCCAGACAGCCAGAGGGGAACGCGAGCCATCCATGCAGGTGGCGTAACCATCCATCCTCACCCCCCCCCAGGCGATTACTCGACCACGACCACGACCTACGACCCCCCCCCCGCACCAAAATCCACAACCCTACCCTCGGAACAAAATAAAATTTAGCTTGAATCTCACGCTGCCTTTTGTTTGTAATTGACGCAATAGGCGAAGGGGAGGGATCACATTACTGGTGCCTGATGGTGGGGGGAGAGGGGAGGGGGTGGGGGAATTGGAGAGGAGAGAAGAGGGGGCAGAGGGCATCTCAGTGTATCTGTGTGTGTGCGTGCGTGCATCTTTGAGGACACTCAAAGTTCGGACGCGACAGAGCATGTATGTAGTCCAGCCGGACCAATTCACCACGTCTCTGTCTCTTGTCTCTCTGTTTCTGTTTCTCTATTTCTCTCTCTGTGTCTCTCTTTGTCTCTGTCTGTCTGTCTGTCTGTCTGTCTGTCTGTCTGTGTGTCTCTCTCTCACTCTCTCTCGTTTGAATTCTCTCTCCCGCCCGCCCGCCCGCCCGCACTCCCTCCCTCCTTTTCCTCTCGACTTGAAAGTCAATCCTGGGGCTTGAGCTACTGTACTGGCGCTCCAACACACAACGGTCCCACTCCGAGCCTGCCTGCCTGCCTGCCTGCCTATGCATGGGCCCCATACTCCAACGAGGCACATCATCATCCCCATCCCACCCCTTCTCTGAAAAGAAGGCAGTCTCTCTCGGGGCCAGCCAGCCTGGGCCGGTTTTCTCAGTCAGTCAGTGCGTGGTTTGTTTGTTCTTTTTTTTCCCCCATGCATTTCATGAGAGAAAACTGCAATTCACAAAACCACCACTAGATGGCGCGCGTTCGCCGTCGACAAGGTGGATGGGGCGGCGGGAGGGGCAAAACACGGGTCGGGTCAGTCACTCACTCAGTCAGTCAGTCCTCACCTACCCGGCAGTGGGGAGTGAGAGTTCTGACATACACATACATATAGGTTGTTATGATTCATTATTATCATCATTTGCTTTTCCTC
>NW_012326338.1:0-1323 GCF_000151885.1 Dipodomys ordii
TCAAAACGAGGCGAAGGGTCGTTCAGTGATTATTTACACCAAAGTTTCCTTCGGAGAGAAAAACCACTCGTAACACTCTCGTAAGACGTTGTATCTCTCCATGACCCAGGGGGGTTGAGACAGGCTCAAGGTCAATGCTTGATATAATCCATCAAAGCTTTCGGTCAGTCCCGCCCTCATCTACGCCCCCACAGGGTACCTGGGGAGCTCTCACTGACCACATCCATACTAGGTCACTATGCATCAAATATTTTGGTCATCTGGACTTCGTCTCACCTATCCATGACGACTGGGAGGGGGGCGGGCGGGTGTTCGACCGCCAGCCGCCTCCATGCGGAGGGGGAGGGGGAGGGGGAGGAGTCGCTCGTTCCCTGGATAGATCCGTCTCCCCTCCTCTCCACCATTCTATCCCTCCCACCCCTCGCCTTCGGGCTTCCCCGGAGTCCTGCTCCTAATTATCTCTTTAATATCTCTTTATCTTCCAGCCCATGCTTCCTGACCGGATGGTGATATCTGAAGCACTCAGCGGCAACCAGACAGCCAGAGGGGAACGCGAGCCATCCAGGCAGGTGGCGTAACCGTCCATCCTCACCCCCCCCGCAGGCGATTACTCGACCACGACCACGACCTCCGACCCCCCCCCCGCACCAAAATCCACAACCCTACCCTGGGAACAAAATAAAACAAATTTGCTTGAATCTCACGCTGCCTTTTGTTTGTAATTGACGCAATAGGCGAAGGGGAGGGATCTCATTTCTGGTGCCTGACGGGGGGGTGAGGGGGGAGGGGGCGGGGGAATTGGAGAGGAGAGAAGAGGGGGCAGAGGGCATCTCAGTGTATCTGTGTGTGTGCGTGCGTGCATCTTTGAGAAAACTCAAAGATCGGACGCGACAGAGCATGTATGTAGTCCAGCCGGAGCAATTCACCACGTCTCTGTCTCTTGTCTCTCTGTTTCTGTTTCTCTATTTCTCTCTCTGTGTCTCTCTTTGTCTCTGTCTGTCTGTCTGTCTGTCTGTCTGTCTGTCTCTCTCTCTCTCTCTCTCTCGTTTGAATTCTCTCTCCCGCCCGCCCGCCCGCCCCCACTCCCTCCCTCCTTTTCCTCTCGACTTGCCAGTCAATCCTGGGGCTTGAGCTACTGTACTGGCGCTCCAACACACAACGGTCCCACTCCGAGCCTGCCTGCCTGCCTATGCATGGGCCCCATACTCCAACGAGGCACATCATCATCCCCACCCCACCCCTTCTATGAAAAGAAGGCAGTCTCTCTCGGGGCCAGCCAGCCTGGGCCGGTTTTCTCAGTCAGTCAGTGCGTGGTTTGTTTGT
>NW_012326339.1:0-1323 GCF_000151885.1 Dipodomys ordii
CAGCTTTGTCCTACTGTGTCCCCACAGTGTCCCGCTGTGTCCCCCGCTTTGTCCCGCTGTGTCCCACTGTGTCCCCACTGTGTCCCGCTGTGTCCCGCTGTGTCCCCGGTGTGCCCGCTGTGTCCCGCTGTGTACCCCGCTGTGTCCAGCTATGTCACCGCTGTGTCCCGCTGTGGCCCATCTCTGTCTCCGCTGTCCCCCGCTGTGTCCCCCGCTGTGTGCCACTGTGTCCCGCTATGTCCCCCGCTTTGTCCTGCTGTGTCTCCGCAGTGTCCCCGCTGTGTCCCGCTGTGTCACACTGTGTCCCGTGGTGTCCCACTTTGTCCCCCGCTGTTTCCCCCGCTGTGTCCTCCGCTGAGTCCCCTCTGTATCCACGCTGTGTCCCGCTGTGTCCCGCTGTGTCCTCACTGTGTTCCCCGCTGTGTCCCGCTGTGTCCCACGCTGTGTCCTCGCTGTGTCCCCCGCTGTGTCCCGCTGTGTCCTTGCTGGGTCCCCCGCTGTGTCCCGCTGTGTCCCCCACAGTGTCCCGCTGTGTCCGACTGTGTCCCGCTCTGTCCCTGCTGTGTGCCCGCTGTGTCCCGCTGTGTACCCCACTGTGTCCAGCTGTATCACCGAGGTGTCCCGCTGTGACCCTACTCTTTCTCCGCTCTGTCCCCCGATTTGTTCCGCTGTGTCCCGCTGTGTCCCCCGCTTTGTCCTACTGTGTCCCCACAGTGTCCCGCTGTGTCCCGCTGTGTCTCACTGTGTCCCGTGGTGTCCCTCTTTGTCCCCCGCTGTGTTCCCCGCTGAGTCCACTCTATGTGGCCGCTGTGTCCTGCTGTGTGCTCGCTGTGTCCCCCGCTGTCTCCCGCTTTGTCCCCCGCTCTGTTCCGCTGTGTCCCGCTGCATCCTCGCTGTGTCCCCCGCTGTGTCCCGCTGTGTCCCCGCTATGTCCCCAGCTGTGTTCCGCTGTGTCCCGCTCTGTACCCCGCTGTGTCCCACTATGTTCCCGCAGTGTCCCGCTGTGTCCCGCTGTGTCCTCGCTGTGTCCCCCGCTGTGTCCTGTTGTGTCCCCAGCTGTGTACCTCGCTGTGTCCCGCTGTGTCCCCGCTGTATCAAGGCTGGGTCCCGCTGTGTCCCGCTGTGTCCTCCCTGTGTCCCCTGCTGTGTCCCGCTGTGTCCACCATTGTGTCCCGTTGTGTCTACTGCTTTGTCCCCACTGTGTCCCGCTGTGTCCCGCTGTGTCCTTGCTGTGTCCCACGCTGTGTTCCACTGTGGCCTCGCTTTTTTCCCCGCTGTGTCCCGCTGTGTACCCCTCTGTGTCCCCAACTGTGTCTCGCTGTG
>NW_012326340.1:0-1323 GCF_000151885.1 Dipodomys ordii
ATCAGAGGGCCAAAGCAGGACTTCATGGGGCCAGAGCAGGATCAGTGTTTTACTCAGCGAGGACACATTTGTGACTCAGTTGGACACAGTTGAATTATTGTAAGTCACAGCATTTCACAGCGGGGGACATAGCAGGAGACATGTGAGGGGTCAAGTGAAGTCCCACTTGGGCTCAGTGGGGTTTCACAGCGGGACTCAGCAGGGGACAAAGCGGGACACAGCGGGTCACAGCAGGGGACACAGCGGGACACAGCGTTGGGACACAGAGGGGTACACAGTGGGACACAGCCGGGAACACAGCGTGGACACAGCAGGACACAGCGGGACACAGCTGTACACAGCGGGACACAGCGGGGGACACAGTGGGACACAGCGGAGACACAGCAGGACACAGCGGGACACAGCGTGTGACACAGCGGTACACAGCTTGGGACACAGCGAGGACAAAGCGGGACACAGCGGGACACAGTGAGGACACAGCAGGGACACAGCAGGGACACAGCGGGGGACACAGCGGGGGACACAGCGGGACACAACGGGGAACACATCGAGGACACAGCGGGACCCAGCAGGACACAGCGAAGATACAGAGGGGACACAGCGGGGTACACAGCTGAGGACACAACGGGACACATCGGTGGACACAGCGAGGACACAGCGGGACACAGCGGGGACACTGCGGGAACATAGCGGGACACAGCGGGTACAGAGCGGGACACAGCGGGGTCACAGAGTGGTACACAGCGGGACACATCGGGAAACAAAGCGAGGTCACAGTGGGGGACAATGTGGGACAACACGGAACACAGTGTGACACAGCGGGACACAGCGGGACACAGCGGGACACAGCGGGGGACACAGAGGGGAACAGCAGAGGACAGAGAGGGGACACAGCGGGACACAACGGGTACACAGCTGGACACAGCGGGGTACACAGAGGGACACAGCGGGCACACAGCGGGGACACAGCGGGACACAACGGGACACAGCGGGGACACAGTGGGACACAGCGGGACAAAGCGGCAGACACAGCGGGACACAGCAGGCACACAGCGGGACACAGCGGGACACAGCGGGACACAGCGGGGACAGAGCGGGACACAGCCGGACACAGCGGGACACAGCAGGGGACACAGCGGGACACATTTGGGGACCCAGTGAGGACACAGCGGGACACAGCAGGGGACACAGCGAGGACACAGCGGGGGACACAGCGGGGGACACAGCGGGACACAGCGGGAAACACAGCGAGGACACAGCGGGACACAGCGTCGATACAGCGGGGACACAGCGTTACACAGCGTGATACACAGCTTTGGACAC
>NW_012326341.1:0-1323 GCF_000151885.1 Dipodomys ordii
CTCTACTTCTGCTTCTCCTTCTTCTCCTTCTCTTTCTGCTGCTTCTGATTCTCCTGCTTCTCCTTCTTGTTCTCCTTCTGTTTCTGCTTCTCTTTCTGCTTCTGCTTCTCCTTCTGCTGCTCCTTCTCCTTCTCCTTCTTCTGCTTCTCTCACTGCTTCTGCTTCTGCTTCTTTTGCTTATTCTTTTTCTTCTGCTTCAGCTTCTCCTGCTTCTGCTTCTTCTCCTTCTACTGCTTCTCCTTATACTTCTCCTTATGCTTCTCCTTATGCTTCTCCTTATTCTGCTGCTTCTTCTTCTTCTTCTTCGTCTTCTTCTTCTTCTCTTTCTTCTGCTTCTGCTTTTCCTGCTTCTTCTGCTTCTACTGCTTCTCTTTCTGCTTCTTGTCCTTCTCCTGTTTCTTCTCCTTCTGCTTCTCCTGCTTCTGCTTCTTCTGCTTTTCCTGCTTCTCTTTCTGCTTCTCCTTCTGCTTCTGCTCCTTCTCCTTCTTCTGTTTCTTCTTCTTCTGCTTCTCCCGCTTGTGCTTCTTCTGCTTCTCCTGCTTCTCATTCTGCTTCTCTTCGTCGGCTTCTCTTTCTATTTCTGCTTCTGCTTCTTCTGATTCTGATTCTTCTCCTTCTTCTCCTTCTGCTTCTGCGTCTTCTGCATTTCCTGCTTCTCCTTCTGCATCTCCTTCTGCTTGTGCTTTTCCTTCTGCTTCTTCTTCTGCTCCGGCTTCTCCTTCTCCTTCTTCTGATTCTCCGTCTGCTTCTGTTTCTTCTGCTTTTCCTGCTTCTCCTTCTGCTTTTCCTCCTATTTCTCCTCGTTCTTCTGCTATTCCTTCTGCTTCTCTTTCTGGTTCTGCATCTTCAGCTTCTTCTGCTACTGATTCTGCTTCTTCTGTTTCTTCTGCTTCTCCTTCTGCTTCTCCTTCTGCTTTTGCTTCTCTTTCTGCTTCTGCTTCTCCTTCAGGTTCTCCTTCTTCTTCTCCAGATTCTGCTTCTTCTGCTTCTCCTGCTTCTCCTTCTGCTTTAGGTTCTGCTTTAGCTTCTTCGTCTTCTTCTGCTTCTATTTCGGCTTCTCCTTCTGTTTCTGCTTCTCTTTCTGCTTCTGCTTCTTCTCCTTCTTCTATTTCTTCTGATTCTGCTTCTCCTGCTCCTGCTTCTCCTTCTGTTTCTCTTTATGCTTCTCCTTCTGCTTCTCCTTCTTCTGGTTCTACTACTGCTTCTGCTTCTCCTTCTGCATCTTCCTCTGTTTCAATTTCTCCTTCTTCTGCTTTTCATTCTGCTTCTGCTTCTCCTGCTTCTGCTTCTTCTGCTTCTCAAAACTTCTCCATCTCATTCTCC
>NW_012326342.1:0-1323 GCF_000151885.1 Dipodomys ordii
TTTGTTTATTGGGAGATTTAATTTTTTGAGTTACAGGAAAAATATGGAACGATTCATGAATTTGCATGTCATCCTTGCACAGAGGCCATGCTAATCTTCTCTGTATCGTTTCAATTTTAGTATATGTGCTGCCGAAGCAAGCACTGTCGAGAATTCTTAATGATTGATTACTGTATAGGGAAAACCTGAGTTTAGGTGAGGAATAATATAATCTATATAGTATTGTTTCTTGAGTTTTTTGTGTGTTTTTATTGTTTTTTTTCTTGTTAAAGAAAGTGGATACTCTCTGTGTTTGAGAGTGACTCTGCAGAAAGAAGGGAGAGTGAAGAGGGAATATGATTTAGTAGAGTTGACCTTGGCCTTGCCGTGAAGATTTGTTCAATGTAATAAAAGAGAGAGCAATGTAGGTAGAGATGAAGGCTGAGGTAGACTTGTTGGATATCTCTCTGGTGGTTCTTCATGAAATATGAAACAAGCTGAGCATGGAGGGGGAAGGTTGTGCTGGAGTCTGAAGAGGAGAGGTGTGAAATAATTACTTGGGGAAGTGAGAGTAAACGTTGCGGGTAAAGGGAGTTGGCAAACACTCCCCCTCCGCAACATGTCGGCTGGGGGTCGAACCCCGCCCTCCCCCCTCCCCGTCGTCATGGCTACGACAGAGGAAAAGCAAATGATGATAATAATGAATCATAACAACCTATATGTGTGTGTATGTCAGAACTCTCACTCCCCACTGCCGATAGGTGAGGACTGACTGACTGAGTGAGTGTCTGACCCGACCCGTGTTTTGCCCCTCCCGCCGCCCCATCCACCTTGTCGACGGCGAACGCGCGCCATCTAGTGGTGGTTTTGTGAATTGCAGTTTTCTCTCATGAAATGCATGGGGGAAAAAAAAGAACAAACAAACCACGCACTGACTGACTGAGAAAACCGGCCCAGGCTGGCTGGCCCCGAGAGAGACTGCCTTCTTTTCAGAGAAGGGGTGGGGTGGGGATGATGATTTGCCTCGTTGGAGTAAGGGGCCCATGCATACGCAGGCAGAGAGGCAGGCAGGCAGGCTCGGAGTGGGACCGTTGTGTGTTGGAGCGCCAGTACAGTAGCTCAAGCCCCAGGATTGACTGGCAAGTCGAGAGGAAAAGGAGGGAGGGAGTGCGGGCGGGCGGGCGGGCGGGAGAGAGAATTCAATCGAGAGAGAGAGAGAGACAGACAGACAGACAGACAGACAGACAGACAGACAGAGACAAAGAGAGACACAGAGAGAGAAATAGAGAAACAGAAACAGAGAGACAAGAGACAGAGACGTGGTGAATTGGTCCGGCTGGATTA
>NW_012326343.1:0-1323 GCF_000151885.1 Dipodomys ordii
ACAGCGAGGACACAGCGGGTCACAACGGGGACACAGCGGGACACAGCGGGGGACACAGCGACGACACAGCAGGACACAGCGGGGGACACAGCGGGGGACACAGCGGAACTCAGCGGGGGACACAGGGGGGACACAACGGGGCACATCGGGGACAAAGCGGGAGACACAACGGGGAACAGAGCAGGACACAGCGGGGTACACAGCGAGGACACAGTGGGACACAGCGAGGACACAGCGGGACACAGCCGGGGACACAGCGGGACACAACGGGGAACACAGCGGGGGACACAGCGGGACACAGCGGCACACAGCGAGGGACACAGCGGTGACACAGTGGAACACAGCGTGGGATACAGCGAGGACACAGCGGGACACAGCGGGGGACACAGCAACGACACAACAGGACACAGCGGGGGACACAGCGGGGGACACAGCAGAACTCAGCAGGGGACAAATGGGGGACACAGCGGGGCACAGCTGGGACAAAGCGGGAGACACAGAATGGGGAACAGAGCAGGACACAGCGGGGGACACAGCGAGGACACAACGGGACACAGCGGGGACAAAGCGGGCATAGAGCGGGCAACAGCGGGGTCACAGCAGGACGCAGCAGAGAACAGAGCGGGGGACACACCGGGACCCAACGGGGACAAAGTGGGACTCAGCGGGGGACACAGCAGGGGACAAAGCGGAACACCACGGGCCACAGTGTGACACAGCGGGACACAGCGGGGACACAGCGGGGACTCAGCGGGGGACACAGCAGGGGACAAACGGGACACCACGGAACACAGCGGGACACAGCGGACACAGCGGGGACAATGCGGGCATACAGCGGGCAACAGCGGGGGCAAGCAGGACACAGCAGGGGACAGAGCGGGGGACACACCGGGACACAACGGGGACAAAGTGGGACTCAGCGGGGGACTCATCAGGGGACAAAGCAGAACACCACGTGACACAGTGTGACACAGCGGGACACAGCGGGGACACTGCGGGGACACAGCGGGACAAAGCGTGGGACACAGCGAGACACAATGGGACATAGCGGAGGACACAGCAGGGGACAGCGGAGAACAGAGAGGGGACACAGCGGGACACAGGGGTGACACAGCTGGACACAGAGGGGTACACAGCGGGACACAGCGTGCACACAGCGGGGACACAGCGGGACACAGTGGGCACAGAGCGGTGGACACAGCAGTGGACATAGCGAGGGACACATAGGGGAAACAGCGGGACACAGCGGGGGACACAGCGAAGACACATTGGGACACAGCGGGGACACAGCGGGACTCAGCGGGGGACACAGCAGTACACAGC
>NW_012326344.1:0-1323 GCF_000151885.1 Dipodomys ordii
ACATCAAATATTAACCTTTATCTCCTCTTACAGTATCCCATCGCCTAATCAAATCACTGAGTGACATCTCACGTATATTCCCCGCTATATCCTCCCTTGGCGAGAGCTCTTATGTGAGACAATATTCCATCATTCCTGGGCACCATGTTAGTCCCTGTGGCTCTCGTGCAACTTCAAACACCTTTCATTCAAGAATCAGATCACATCCCTCAGCTTCATTACACGAGAAAAGCTTCGTGTGTTCTCTCCGGGACTGCGCCCATCGGATGACCAAAAAGACGATAAAAGTATTATGGATGATATATCAAGACAAGAAAACACCGCCCCCCCCCCGGCCTTCGGGCTTCCCTGGAGTCCTGCTCCTAATTATCTCTTTAATATCTCTTTATCTTCCAGCCCCTGCTTCCTGACCGGATGGTGATATCTGAAGCACTCAGCGGCAACCAGACAGCCAGAGGGGAACGCGAGCCATCCATGCAGGTGGCGTAACCGTCCATCCTCACCCCACCCCGCAGGCGATTACTCGACCACGACCACGACCTCCGACCCTCCCCCCGCACCAAAATCCACAACCCTACCCTCGGAACAAAATAAAACAAATTTGCTTGAATCTCACGCTGCCTTTTGTTTGTAATTGACGCAATAGGCGAAGGGGAGGGATCTCATTTCTGGTGCCTGACGGGGGGGAGGGGGGAGGGGGCCGGGGAATTGGAGAGGAGAGAAGAGGGGGCAGAGGGCATCTCAGTGTATCTGTGTGTGTGCGTGCGTGCATCTTTGAGGAAACTCAAAGATCGGACGCGACAGAGCATGTATGTAGTCCAGCCGGACCAATTCACCACGTCTCTGTCTCTTGTCTCTCTGTTTCTGTTTCTCTATTTCTCTCTCTGTGTCTCTCTTTGTCTCTGTCTGTCTGTCTGTCTGTCTGTCTGTCTGTCTGTCTGTCTCTCTCTCTCTCTCGCTTGAATTCTCTCTCCCGCCCGCCCGCCCGCCCGCACTCCCTCCCTCCTTTGCCTCTCGACTTGCCAGTCAATCCTGGGGCTTGAGCTACTGTACTGGCGCTTCAATACACAACGGTCCCACTCCGAGCCTGCCTGCTTGCCTGCCTGCCTGCCTATGCATGGGCCCCATACTCCAACGAGGCACATCATCATCCCCACCCCACCCCTTATCTGAAAAGAAGGCAGTCTCTCTCGGGGCCAGCCAGCCTGGGCCGGTTTTCTCAGTCCGTCAGTGCGTGGTTTGTTTGTTCTTTTTTTTCCCCCATGCATTTCATGAGAGAAAACTGCAATTCACAAAACCACCACTAGATGGCGCGCGTCGCCG
>NW_012326345.1:0-1323 GCF_000151885.1 Dipodomys ordii
TTCTCCTTCTCGTTCTTTTGCTTTTCCTTCTGCTTCTCCTTCGGCTTCTGCATGTTCTGCTTCTTCTGCTACTGCCTCTGCTTCTTCTGTTTCTTCTGCTTCTCCTTATGCTTTTCCTTCTCTTTCTGCTTCTGCTTCTCCTTCTGCTTCTCCAGATTCTGCTTCTTCTGCTTCTCCTGCTTCTCCTTCTGCTTCAGGTTCTGCTTCTGCTTCTTCGGCTTCTTCTGCTTCTGCTTCTCCTGCTGCTGCTTCTTCTGCTTCTCCTGCTTCTCTTTCTGCTTTTCCTTCGGTTTCTGCTTCTTCTTCTGCTTCTCCTTCTTCTCCTTCTGTTTCTTCTGTTTCTGCTTCTCCTTCTGCTTCTCCTATTGATTCTGCTGCCCTTCCTTCTCCTTCTCCTTCTCCTACTTCTGCTTCTCATTCTGCTTCTGCTTCTTCTGCTTCTCCTGCTTCTCCTTCTGCATCTTCTTCTGCTTCTGCTTCTTCTTCTGCTTCTTCTTCTGCTTCTGCTTCTCCTTCTTCTGCTTCTCCTCCTGATTCTCCTTCTGCTTCTCCTTCTGCTGCTCCTTCTCCTTCTTCTGCTTCTCCCTCTGCTTCTGCTTCTTATGCTTCTTCTTTTTCTTCTGGTTCTGCTTCTCCTGCTTCTGCTTCTTATGCTTCTACTGCTTCTTCTTCTTCTTCTGCTTCTTCTGCTTCTACTTCTCTTTCTGCTTCTGCTTCTCCTGCTTGTTTTTCTGCTTCTTCTGCTGCTTCTCCTTTTGCTGGTTCTTCTACTTCTTCTTCTGCTTCTCTTTTTGCTTCTCCTTCTGCTTCTGCTTCTGCGTCTTCTGTTTCTCCTGCCTGAATTTCTGGTTCTACTTCTTCTGCTGCTTCTCCTTCTGCTTCTGCTTCTACTTCTGCTTCTGTTTCTGCTTCTTCTGCTTCTTCTCTTTCGGCTTCTCCTGCTTCTGCTTCTTGTGCTTCTCCTGCTTCTGTTTCTGCTTCTCATTCCGCTTCTGCTTCTCCTTCTGCTTCTGCTTCTCCTCCTTCTCCTTCTCCTACTTCTGCTTCTCCTTCATCTTCTGCTTCTTCTGCTTCTCCTGCTTCTCATTCTGCATCTCCTTCTGCTTGTGCTTGTCCTTATGCTTCTTCTTCTACCTCTGCTTCTCCTTCTCCTTCTTTTGCTTCTCCTTTTGCTTCTGCTTCTTCTGCTTTTCCTGCTTCTCCTTCTGCTTCTTCTTCTTCTGCTTTTCCTTCTGCATCTTCTTCTGCCTCTGCTTCTCCTTCTCCTTCTTTAGCTTCTCCTTTTGCTTCTGCTTCTTCTGCTTTTCCTGCATCTCCTTCTGC
>NW_012326346.1:0-1323 GCF_000151885.1 Dipodomys ordii
AGAGAATGGTGGACAGGAGGGGAGACGGATCTATCCAGGGAACGAGCGACTCCTCCCCCTCCCCCTCCCCCTCCGCAACACGTCGGCTGGCGGTCGAAACCCCGCCCTCCCCCCTCCCCGTCGTCATGGCTACGACAGAGGAAAAGCAAATGATGATAATAATGAATCATAACAACCTATATGTATGTGTATGTCAGAACTCTCACTCCCCACTGCCGGGTAGGTGAGGACTGACTGACTGAGTGAGTGACTGACCCGACCCGTGTTTTGCCCCTCCCGCCGCCCCATCCACCTTGTCGACGGCGAACGCGCGCCATCTAGTGGTGGTTTTGTGAATTGCAGTTTTCTCTCATGAAATGCATGGGGGAAAAAAAAGAACAAACAAACCACGCACTGACTGACTGAGAAAACCGGCCCAGGCTGGCTGGCCCCGAGAGAGACTGCCTTCTTTTCAGAGAAGGGGTGGGGTGGGGATGATGATGTGCCTCGTTGGAGTATGGGGCCCATGCATAGGCAGGCAGGCAGGCTCGGAGTGGGACCGTTGTGTGTTGGAGCGCCAGTACAGTACCTCAAGCCCCAGGATTGACTGGCAAGTCGAGAGGAAAAGGAGGGAGGGAGTGCGGGCGGGCGGGCGGGCGGGAGAGAGAATTCAAACGAGAGAGAGAGAGAGAGAGAGAGAGAGACAGACAGACAGACAGACAGACAGAGACAAATAGAGACACAGAGAGAGAAATAGAGAAACAGAAACAGAGAGACAAGAGACAGAGAAGTGGTATATTGGTCCGGCTCGACTACATACATGCTCTGTCGCGTCCGATCTTTGAGTTTCCTCAAAGATGCACGCACGCACACACACAGATACACTGAGATGCCCTCTGCCCCCTCTTCTCTCCTCTCCAATTCCCCCGCCCTCTCCCCTCTCCCCCCCCCGTCAGGCACCAGAAATGAGATCCCTCCCCTTCGCCTATTGCGTCAATTACAAACAAAAGGCAGCGTGAGATTCAAGCAAATTTGTTTTATTTTGTTCCGAGGGAAGGGTTGTGGATTTTGGTGCGGGGGTGGGTCGGAGGTCGTGGTCGTGGTCGAGTAAGCGCCTGCGGGGGGGGGTGAGGATGGACGGTTACGCCACCTGCATGGATGGCTCGCGTTCTCCTCTGGCTGTCTGGTTGTCGCTGAGTGCTTCAGATATCACCATCCGGTCAGGAAGCAGGGGCTGGAAGATAAAGAGATATTAAAGAGATAATTAGGAGCAGGACTCCAGGGAAGCCCGAAGGCGGGGGGGTGGCTGGGGGGAGGGGGGAGGGAGAGAATGGTGGAGAGGAG
>NW_012326347.1:0-1323 GCF_000151885.1 Dipodomys ordii
AATCCCTTTGCCCAATCTTTGTGGCAAGATAATTTTCCCCTCACCATTTTTCCACCAGTCTTTTTTTTCCTTCTCTGTCCAGGGGTTTATAGGCCATGGGAATTTTCGTTATCCACTCCAAGTCTTCTTGGGAGTATTGAGGCTCAGGAGTCAAAGTTCTTGGCCTTGGGTCTACTAAAGTCAGTACTTTCACTCTGGATGGAGGGCTGCCTCCTTAGCTGCCTGATCAGGCAAGTTATTTCCTTTGGTTATAGAATCAGTTCCCTTTTGATGGCATAATGGCAATATTTGCTGGTTCCCATATGGCCCGGATGAGGTTTAAAATTTCTTGTTTGTTTTCAACATTGTTTCCCTCAGCTGTCAGCAGCCCCCTCTCTTAGTAAATGGCTCCATGGACATACACAGTGGCAAAAGCATACCAACTCTCCTTGTAAAAATGTAGTCTCTTCCCTTTTCCCATTTGTAGGGCCTTTGTTAGTGCCACTAGTTCTGCTCTTTGTGCAGATGTGCTCTGGAGGAGAGCTTCTGCCCACACGACCTCAGTGTCCATAGTGACTGCTGCGCCTGCGTACCTTTTTCCATCTCGAATGAAACTGCTGCCATCTGTGAACCAGGTATGCTCAGCATGCGATAGTGGTGAGTCCAACAAATCTGGCCTCTTTTCCTTGGCCCAGTCTCTCATTTCACGCTCAGTTTCATGTTCTCTCTCTTTCCTTTTCTGTCTTTGCTCCAGTCTCTCTCTTATTGTAAAACTTTTCTGCCATGGCTACTAGATCCCTAATAGACTTTTCACCAAATCTGTCTAGAGCCTGCAACTTTCGCTTTATGTTTGGTGCAGCTTGATTTGTATAGGCAAACATAATCATCTGAGCGACTCCTGGTTCTCAAGATCATATGGTGTATATTGACTAAAAGCTTCCATAAGCCACTCAAGATATTCTGCCAGACTTTCACTTCCTCCCTGTCTTATATCATAAACCTAGGCCATAGTAATAGGTTTGTGAGCTGCTGCCTTGAGACCTGCCAACAGAGCCTGGTGGTAGACGAGGAGTCGCTCCTTACCTTCAACAATATTGTAGTCCCATGTTGGTTGAATCTCAGGAAAATAGGCAGCGATCAGGGCAGGATCCACGATGGGCGCTCCTGTCGGGACAGGGATATGTTTCCAGATACAATCTCTCTCTTCGGTGGCAAAAAGGACCTGTAAAAGCTGACTGCAATCATCCCAAGTGGGCTGATGAGTAAAGAGAATAATTTCAAGGAAATGAATTAAATCCTGGGGTTTCTCAGAAAAGGGGGCATTTTGGGTGAGCCAATTGTATA
>NW_012326349.1:0-1322 GCF_000151885.1 Dipodomys ordii
AGCAGAAGAGGAGAAATTTGAAACAGAAGAAGATGCAGAAGGAGAAGCAGAAGCAGAAGGAGAAGCAGAAGAAGGAGAAGCAGAAGGAGAAGCATAAGGAGAAACAGAAGGAGAAGCAGGAGAAGCAGAAGCAGGAGAAGCAGAATCAAAAGAAATAGAAGAAGGATAAGAAGCAGAAGCAGAAAGAGAAGCACAAACAGAAGGAGAAGCAGAAATAGAAGCAGAAGAAGCAGAAGCAGAACTGAAGCAGAAGGAGAAGCAGAAGAAGCAGAATCTGGAGAAGAAGGAGAACCAGAAGGAGAAGCAGAAGCAGAAAGAGAAGCAAAAGCAGAAGGTGAAGCAGAAAGAGAAGCAGAAGAAACAGAAGAAGCAGAAGCAGAAGCAGTAGCAGAAGAAGCTGAAGATGCAGAAGCAGATAGAGAAGCAGAAGGAATAGCAGAATAACGACAAGGAGAAACAGAAGGAGAAGAAGAATGAGAAGCAGTAGGAGAAGCAGGAAAAACAGAAGAAGCAGAAACAGACGGAGAAGCAGAAGAAGGAGAAGCAGAAGCAGAAGAAGAAGCAGAAGGAAAAGCACAAGCAGAAGGAGATGCAGAAGGAGTAGCAGGAGAAGCAGAAGAAGCAGAAGCAGAAGGAGAAGCAGAAGGAGAAGAATCAGAATCAGAAGAAGCAGAAGGAGAAGTAGAAAGAGAAGCCGACGAAGAGAAGCAGAACGAGAAGCAGGAGAAGCAGAAGAAGCAGAGCGGGAGAAGCAGAAGAAGAAGAAACAGAAGAAATAGACGGAGCAGAAGCAGAAGGAGGAGCAGAAGCAGAAGGAGAAGCAGAAAGAGAAGCAGGAAAAGCAGAAGAAGCAGAAGCAGGAGAAGCAGAAGCAGAAGAAACAGGAGAAGGACAAGAAGCAGAAGCAGAAGCAGAAGGAGAAGCAGAAAGAGAAGGAGAAGCAGAAAGAGAAGGAGGGGAAGCAGAAGAAGCAGAAGCAGGAGAACCAGAAGCATAAGAAGAAGAAGAAGAAGAAGAAGAAGAAGAAGAAGAAGAAGAAGAAGAAGAAGAAGAAGAAGAAGAAGAAGAAGAAGAAGAAGAAGAAGAAGAAGAAGAAGAAGAAGAAGAAGAAGATGAGGAAGAAGAAGAAGAAGAAGAAGAAGAAGAAGAAGAAGAAGAAGAAGAAGACGATGACGAAGATGAAGTGATGATGATGACGACGAAGATGTGATGTTATGACGATGTGACGTGATGATGATCATGAGAAGATGAGAATGAGATTGAGATGGAGATGATGATGTAAGGATATCTTATTGCTGATGTGCATATGCTGAGATTTGATG
>NW_012326350.1:0-1322 GCF_000151885.1 Dipodomys ordii
ACACAGCAGAGACACATCGGCACACAGCGGGGGACACATCGGGACACAGCAGGGGACACAACGGGTGACAGCGGGGACACACAGGCGGACAGCGGAACAAAGCGGGGGACACAGTGTCTGACACAGCGGGTGACACAGCGGGACACAGCGGGTTACACAGTGGAACACAGCGAGGACACAGCGGGACACAGCAGTACACAGCGTGGACACAGCGGGGGATACAGTGGGACACAGCGGGGGACACAGTTGGACACAGTGGGGACAAAGCGGGACACAGCGGGGGACACAGAGGCCGACAAAGCAGGACACAGCGGGACACAGCGGGAAACAGCAGGACACAGCGGGGAACACACCGGGACACAGCGGGGGTCACAGCGATGACACAGCGTAACACAGGACGACACAGCGGGGACACAGTGGGGGACACAGTGGAACAGATCGGGGTATTCAGCGAGGACACAGCGGGACACAAAGGGGGACACAGTGTTACACAGCGGGGCACAGCGGGAAAGAGCGGGACACAGCAGGGGACACAGCAGGACAGAGAGGGGAACAAAGGGGGCACACAGCGGGACACAGTGGGACACAGCGGGGTACACAGCGGGACATATAGCAGGGGACACAGCGAGGACAAAGCGGGACACAGCGGGACACAGCAGGGGACACACCGGGGGAGAGCAGGCACCCAGCAGGGGACACAGCAAGGACACAGCAGGACACCGCGGGGTACACAGAGGCAGACACAGCGGTACAAATCGGGACACAGCGGGGACACAGCGGGACACAGCGGGAAACAGCGGGGACACAGCAGGACACAGCGGGGACACAGCGGGGACACAGCGGCGACACAGCGGGGGACACAGTGGGACACAGCGGGGACACAGAGGGACTCAGCGGTTACACCGCGAGGACACACCAGGGACACAGCGGGACACAGCGGAGACAAAGCAGGGACACAGTGAGACACAGCGAGGACACATCGGGACACAGCGGAGGACACAGAGGAGGACACAGCGGGGGACAGCGGTGACACACCGGCGGATAGCGGGGACACAGCGGGACACAGCGAGACACAGCGGGGGACACAGCGGGACACAGTAGGGGACAAAGCGGGGGACACAGCGAGTGACACAGCGGGGACACAGCGGGGACCCAGTGTGGGACACAGTGAGACATAGCGGGGACACAGAGGGACTCAGCGGTTACACAGCGAGGACACACCAGGGACACAGCGGGACACAGCGGAGACAAAGCGGGGGACACAGCGGGGGACACAGCAGGACACAGCGAGGACACAGCGGGACACAGAGGGATACACATAG
>NW_012326351.1:0-1322 GCF_000151885.1 Dipodomys ordii
GCGCGGGGACACAGCGGGACACAGCAGGACAACAGCGGGGGACACAGGAGAAGACACAGCAGGACACAGCGGGGGACACAGCGTCGATACAGCGGGGACACAGCGGGACACAGCGGGGTACACAGCTGGGGACACAACAGGACTCAGCAGGGTTCACAGCGGGGACAAGGCGGAACACAGCATGGGACAAAGGGAGGACAAAGCGGGACACAGCAGGACTCAGCGGGGACACAGCAGGGACACAGCAGGGACACAGCGGGTGACACAGCGGGACATAACGGGACACAGCGGGGGACACAGCAGGACACAGCGGGGGACACAGCGGGGGACACAGTGGGAAACAGCGGGGAACACAGCGAGGACACAGCGGGACCCAGCGGGACCCAGCGTCGATACAGCGGTGACACAGTGTTACACAGCGGGGTACACAGCTGGGGACACAAAGGGTTACAGTGGGGGACACAGCGGGACACAGCGGGACACAGTGCGACACAGCGGAGACAAAGCATGAGACACAGTGGAGGACAGAGCGGGAGACAGCGGGGGACACAGCGAGGACACAGCAGGACAAAGCGGGGACACAGCAGGGACTCAGCGGGGGACACAGCGTGGGACAAAGCGGGACACCACGGAACACAGCGGGACACAGCGGGAAACATCGGTGACCCTGCAGGGAAACAGCGGGGGACACAGAGGGACACAGCGTGTGACACAGCGGAACACAGTGGGGCACAGAGTGTGGGACACAGCGAGACACAGCGGGGACAAAGCTGGACACAGCGGGGTACACAGCAGGACAAAGCGGGGGACAAAGCAGGACACAGCGGGGTACACAGCTGGGGACACAACAGGACTCAGCAGGGTTCACAGCGGGGACACAGCGGAACACATCGTGGGACACAGGGAGGACAAAGCGGGACACAGCGGGACACAGCGGGGACACAGCAGGGACACAGCAGGGACACAGCGGGGGACCCAGCGGGACATAACGGGACACAGCAGGGGACACAGCAGGGGACACAGCGGGGGACACAGCGGGACACAAAGGGGAACACAGCGAGGACACAGCGGGACCCAGCGGGACACAGCGTCGATACAGTGGGGACACAGCGGGGTACACAGCTGGGGACAAAAAGAGACACAGTGGGGGACACAGCGGGACACAGCGGGACACAGTGGGGCACAGTGGGGACAAAGATTGAAACACAGCGTGGGACAGAGCAGGAGACAGCAGGGGACACAGCGAAGACAAAATGGGACACAGCGGGAACACAGCGGGGGACACAGCGGGGGACAAAGCGGGACACCACGGAACACAGTGG
>NW_012326352.1:0-1322 GCF_000151885.1 Dipodomys ordii
GCTTCTTCTCCTTCTTCTGCTTCTGCTTCTGCTTCTCCTGCTTCTCGTTCTGCTTCTCTTTCTGCTTCTCCTTCTCCTTCTTCTGCTTCTCCTTCTGCTTCTGCTTCTCCTTCTGCTTCTGCTTCAATTTCTCCTTCTGCTTCTCATTCTGCTTCTGCGTCTTCTGTTTCTTCTGCTTCTCCTGCTTCTGCTTCTCCTGCTTCTCCTACTTCTCGTGCTGCTTTTCCTTCTGCGTCTCTTTCTGCTTCTGCTTATCCTTTTGCTTCTCCTACTCCTAATCCTTGTCTCTCGCCTTCTCCGACTTCTTCTTCTTCTGCTTCTCTTGCTGCTTCTGCTTCTGCTTATTCTACTATTACTGTTTCTTCTGCTTCTGCTTCAGATTCTGCTTCTTCTGTTTCTCCTTTTGCTTCAGATTCTGCTTCTGCTTCTTCGGCTTCTCCTGTTTCTTCTGCTTCTGCTTCTCCTGCTTCTTCTGCTTCTCCTGCTTCTCTTTCTGCTTCTCCTTCTGCTTCTGCTTCTCCTTCTGCTCTTCTCCTTCTTCTGTTTCTTTTGCTTCTGTTTCTTCTGCTTCTTCTTCTGTTTCTTCTGATTCTACTTCTGCTTCTCCTTCTTCTCCTCTTTCTGCTTCTACATCTGCTTCTTCTGATTCTCCTGCTTCTCCTTCTTGTTCTCCTTCTGTTTCTGCTTCTCTTTCTGCTTCTGCTTCTCCTTCTGCTGCTCCTTCTCCTTCTCCTTCTTATGCTTCTCCCACTGCTTCTGCTTCTGCTTCTTTTGCTTATTCTTTTTCTTCTGCTTCTGCTTCTCCTGCTTCTGCTTCTTCTGCTTCCACTGCTTCTCCTTATGCTGCTGCTTCTTCTTCTTCTTCTTCTTCTTCTTCTTCATCTTCTTCTTCTTCTTCTTCTTCTTCTTCTTCTTCTAATTCTTCTTCTTCTTTTTCTTCTTCTTCTTCTTCTTCTTCTTCTTCTTCTTCTTCTTCTTCTTCTTCTTCTTCTTCTTCTTCTTCATCTTCTTCGTCTTCTTCTTCGTCTTCTTCTTCTCTTTCTTCTGCTTCTGCTTTTCCTGCTTCTTCTGCTTCTACTGCTTCTCTTTCTGCTTCTCATTCTGCTTCTGCTTCTCCTTCTGCTTCTCCTATTGATTCTGCTGCCCTGCCTTCTCCTTCTCCTTCTCCTACTTCTGCTTCTCCTTCTGCTTCTGCTTCTTCTGCTTCTCCTTCTGCATCTTCTTCTGCTTCTTCTTCTGCTTCTGCTTCTCCTTCTTCTGCTTCTCCTTCTGATTCTCCTTCTGCTTCTCCTTCAAAAAGCTCCTTGTCCTTCTTCTGCTTC
>NW_012326353.1:0-684 GCF_000151885.1 Dipodomys ordii
CCCTGTCGGGGAGTAGTGGATATCGGCAGCTGCGTGCCCTGGGGACGGCAGAGAGAGCCGTGGAGAGCGCCATGAGGACCCCAGCACATCGGTGGGCCGCGGAGACGCGTGTCTGCGGGCTGGGGGTCGGGGCTCTGTTGGGAGCCTTTGCTCTGCACGGGCCGGGGCCATCCAGCGGCCGCAGCATCCCCACAGCCCAGAGCCGGCCGGGCCGGGCCAGGCAGACCGGGCTCTGGGGTGAACAGCGGATACCGGCACGGCCCGCCTCCCGCCCATCTGTGTGATGTGGAGCCCACAGCGGCCCCAGGAGGCCCTGACACACGGGACCCCCCCAGGTCGGGATGACCCCGTGTGCACCGAGGGCGTGGTCTCCGTGGCCAGGGGTCAGCGCGCGGTGATGACCTGCAACCTCTCCAACCCAATCACCCACATCACCATCCAGCTGAGCACCCATGGGGTGAACAGGACCGTCTTCAGTGAGGACACCCCTGGGCACTTCTCCCGGGGCGAGTGGCAGCTCCAGGTCCAGGGGGGCCAGGCCCAGCTGGTGGTCAGGGCCGCCCAGGACAACCACGCCGGGCTGTACCTGTGGCATTTGTATGGACACCAGAGAAACAGCAGAGTCATCATACTACATGTTACAGGTGAGGTGGACGCCAGGGAGGGGCTGGAGAGGGAGGCCGG
>NW_012326354.1:0-1322 GCF_000151885.1 Dipodomys ordii
CCCCCCCGCCTTCGGGCTTCCCTGGAGTCCTGCTCCTAATTATCTCTTTAATATCTCTTTATCTTCCAGCCCCTGCTTCCTGACCGGATGGGGATATCTGAAGCACTCAGCGGCAACCAGACAGCCAGAGGGGGAACGCGAGCCATCCATGCAGGAGGCGTAACCGTCCATCCTCACCCCCTCCCCGCAGGCGATTACTCGACCACGACCACGACCTCCGACCCCCCCCCACACACCAAAATACACAACCCTACCCTCGGAACAAAATAAAACAAATTTGCTTGAATCTCACGCTGCCTTTTGTTTGTAATTGACGCAATAGGCGAAGGGGGGGATCTCATTTCTGGTGCCTGACGGGGGGGGGAGGGGGGAGGGGGCGGGGGAATTGGAGAGGAGAGAAGAGGGGGCAGAGGGCATCTCAGTGTATCTGTGTGTGTGCGTGCGTGCATCTTTGAGGAAACTCAAAGATCGGACGCGACAGAGCATGTATGTAGTCCAGCCGGACCAATTCACCACGTCTCTGTCTCTTGTCTCTCTGTTTCTGTTTCTCTATTTCTCTCTCTGTGTCTCTCTTTGTCTCGGTCTGTCTGTCTGTCTGTCTGTCTGTCTGTCTCTCTCTCTCTCTCTCTCGTTTGAATTCTCTCTCCCGCCCGCCCGCCCGCCCGCACTCCCTCCCTCCTTTTCCTCTCGACTTGCCAGTCAATCCTGAGCTACTGTACTGGCGCTCCAACACACAACGGTCCCACTCCGAGCCTGCCTGCCTGCCTGCCTGCCTATGCATGGGCCCCATACTCCAACGAGGCACATCATCATCCCCACCCCACCCCTTCTCTGAAAAGAAGGCAGTCTCTCTCGGGGCCAGCCAGCCTGGGCCGGTTTTCTCAGTCAGTCAGTGCTTGGTTTGTTTGTTCTCTTTTTTCCCCCATGCATTTCATGAGAGAAAACTGCAATTCACAAAACCACCAATAGATGGCGCGCGTTCGCCGTCGACAAGGTGGATGGGGCGGCGGGAGGGGCAAAACACAGGTCGGGTCAGTCACTCACTCAGTCAGTCAGTCCTCACCTACCCGGCAGTGGGGAGTGAGAGTTCTGACATACACGTACATATAGGTTGTTATGATTCATTACTATCATCATTTGCTTTTCCTCTGTCGTAGCCATGACGACGGGGAGGGGGGGAGGGCGGGGTTTCGACCGCCAGCCGACGTGTTGCGGAGGGGAACAGGGGAAAGATTAGGTTGAAAACAAGACATCCTCATACCAACGAAGCGACCAAAAGTGGGCACTCAGAGTTGAAAAACATGATTATTTTATCTAGAATT
>NW_012326355.1:0-1322 GCF_000151885.1 Dipodomys ordii
GGATAACTCTGCCAATACCCACATTAAGATCCAGGATTGCTGGAAGTGACTCGCCTTTATTATGGAAGGAGAGGCTAAAGACAAAGGGAATGGAATGACAATTGCATCAATCCACATGGAATTTATGAGAGGGGACGAGGAAATGCCTCCTTTGACGCGCTGTCGAGGCAATTTCATCCCCCTCCCCCTCCGCAACACGTCGGCTGGCGGTCGAAACCCCGCCCTCCCCCCTCCCCGTCGTCATGGCTACGACAGAGGAAAAGCAAATGATGATAATAATGAATCATAACAACCTATATGTATGTGTATGTCAGAACTCTCACTCCCCACTGCCGGGTAGGTGAGGACTGACTGACTGAGTGAGTGACTTACCCGACCCGTGTTTTGCCCCTCCCGCCGCCCCATCCACCTTGTCGACGGCGAACGCGCGCCATCTAGTGGTGGTTTTGTGAATTGCAGTTTTCTCTCATGAAATGCATGGGGGAAAAAAAAGAACAAACAAACCACGCACTGACTAACTGAGAAAACCGGCGCAGGCTGGCTGGCCCCGAGAGAGACTGCCTTCTTTTCAGAGAAGGGGTGGGGTGGGGATGATGATGTGCCTCGTTAGAGTATGGGGCCCATGCATAGGCAGGCAGGCAGGCAGGCAGGCTCGGAGTGGGACCGTTGTGTGTTGGAGCGCCAGTACAGTAGCTCAAGCCCCAGGATTGCCTGGCAAGTCGAGAGGAAAAGGAGGGAGGGAGTGCGGGCGGGCGGGCGGGCGGGAGAGAGAATTCAAACGAGAGAGAGAGAGAGAGAGAGAGACAGACAGAAAGACAGACAGACAGACAGACAGAGAGACCGACAGAAAGAGACAAAGAGAGACACAGAGAGGGAAATAGAGAAACAGAAACAGAGAGACAAGAGACAGAGACGTGGTGAATTGGTCCGGCTGGACTACATACATGCTCTGTCGCGTCCGATCTTTGAGTTTCCTCAAAGATGCACGCACGCACACACACAGATACACTGAGATGCCCTCTGCCCCCTCTTCTCTCCTCTCCGATTCACCCGCCCCCACCCCCTCCCCCCCCCGTCAGGCACCAGAAATGTGATCCCTCCCCTTCGCCTATTGCGTCAATTACAAACAAAAGGCAGCGTGAGATTCAAGCAAATTTGTTTTATTTTGTTCCGAGGGTAGGGTTGTGGATTTTGGTGCGGGGGGGGGGTCGGAGGTCGTGGTCGTGGTCGAGTAATCGCCTGCGGGGGAGGGGTGAGGATGGACGGTTTCGCCACCTGCATGGATGGCTCGCGTTCCCCTCTGGCTGTCTGGTTGCCGCTGA
>NW_012326356.1:0-1322 GCF_000151885.1 Dipodomys ordii
CTATACGTCATCTCTAATGCAGTAGGGTGCAGATTTTCTTAACTTCACCATAAATCTAACCGGAAGAAGCACCCAACTCATTTTATAATTTCATCAATAAAGAAGCTTAATTTCTCAAATCGTTCCTATGTATAATTATAAAAGCGCGTTAAAGTAGTTTCCACGGTGATAAGCTCCCCCTTCGCAACAAGTCGTTTGGCGATGGAAACACCGCCCTCCCCCCTCCCCGTCGTCATGGCTACGACAGAGGAAAAGCAAATGATGATAATAATGAATCATAACAACCTATATGTATGTGTATGTCAGAACTCTCACTCCCCACTGCCGGGTAGGTGAGGACTGACTGACTGAGTGAGTGACTGACCCGACCCGTGTTTTGCCCCTCCCGCCGCCCCATCCACCTTGTCGACGGCGAACGCACGCCATCTAGTGGTGGTTTTGTGAATTGCAGTTTTCTCTCATGAAATGCATGGGGGAAAAAAAAGAACAAACAAACCACGCACTGACTGACTGAGAAAACCGGCCCAGGCTGGCTGGCCCCGAGAGAGACTGCCTTCTTTTCAGAGAAGGGGTGGGGTGGGGATGATGATGTGCCTCGTTGGAGTATGGGGCCCATGCATAGGCAGGCAGGCAGGCAGGCAGGCTCGGAGTGGGACCGTTGTGTGTTGGAGCGCCAGTACAGTAGCTCAAGCCCCAGGATTGACTGGCAAGTCGAGAGGAAAAGGAGGGAGGGAGTGCGGGCGGGCGGGCGGGCGGGAGAGAGAATTCAAACGAGAGAGAGAGAGACAGACAGACAGATAGACAGACAGACAGAGACAAAGAGAGACACAGAGAGAGAAATAGAGAAACAGAAACAGAGAGACAAGAGACAGAGACGTGGTGAATTGGTCCGGCTGGACTACATACATGCTCTGTCGCTGCCGATCTTTGAGTTTCCTCAAAGATGCACGCACGCACACATACAGATACACTGAGATGCCCTCTGCCCACTCTTCTCTCCTCTCCAATTCCCCCGCCCCCTCCCCCCACCCTCCCGTCAGGCACCAGAAATGAGATCCCTCCCCTTCGCCTATTGCGTCGTCAATTACAAACAAAAGGCAGCGTGAGATTCAAGCAAATTTGTTTTATTTTGTTCCGAGGGTAGGGTTGTGGATTTTGGTGCGGGGGGGGGGTCGGAGGTCGTGGTCGTGGTCGAGTAATCGCCTGCGGCGGGGGTGAGGATGGACGGTTACGCCACCTGCATGGATGGCTCGCGGTCCCCTCTGGCTGTCTGGTTGCCGCTGAGTGCTTCAGATATCACCATCCAGTCAGGAAGCAGGGGC
>NW_012326357.1:0-1322 GCF_000151885.1 Dipodomys ordii
AACACAAACAAAAATATAAAAAACCATATCTATAAAATAATTTACTTGTCATTAAGCAGAGACAATTTTTTGACTGCAATTCCGGATATTTGGTATTCAGGTGGAAAACACCTTGAAACCCCCATCAGGTCTGAACATCTCCCCCTCCGCAACACGTCATCTGGCGGTGGAAACCCCGCCCTCCCCCCTCCCCGTCGTCATGGCTACGACAGAGGAAAAGCAAATGATGATAATAATGAATCATAACAACCTATATGTATGTGTATGTCAGAACTCTCACTCCCCACTGCCGGGTAGGTGAGGACTGACTGACTGAGTGAGTGACTGACCCGACCCGTGTTTTGCCCCTCCCGCCGCCCCATCCACCTTGTCGACGGCGAACGCGCGCCATCTAGTGGTGGTTTTGTGAATTGCAGTTTTCTCTCCTGAAATGCATGGGGGAAAAAAAAGAACAAACAAACCACGCACTGACTGACTGAGAAAACCGGCCCAGGCTGGCTGGCCCCGAGAGAGACTGCCTTCTTTTCAGAGAAGGGGTGGGGTGGAGATGATGATGTGCCTCGTTGGAGTATGGGGCCCATGCATAGGCAGGCAGGCAGGCAGGCAGGCTCGGAGTGGGACCGTTGTGTGTTGGAGCGCCAGTACAGTAGCTCAAGCCCCAGGATTGACTGGCAAGTCGAGAGGAAAAGGAGGGAGGGAGTGCGGGCGGGCGGGCGGGCGGGAGAGAGAATTCAAACGAGAGAGAGAGAGAGAGAGAGACAGAGAGAGACAGACAGACAGACAGACAGAGACAAAGAGAGACACAGAGAGAGAAATAGAGAAACAGAAACAGAGAGACAAGAGACAGAGACGTGGTGAATTGGTCCGGCTGGACTACATACATGCTCTGTCGCGTCCGATCTTTGAGTTTCCTCAAAGATGCACGCACGCACACACACAAATACACTGAGATGCCCTCTGCCCCCTATTCTCTCCTCTCCAATTCCCCCGGCCACTCCCCCCTCCCCCCCGTCAGGCACCAGAAATGAGATCCCTCCCCTTCGCCTATTGCGTCAATTACAAACAAAAGGCAGCGTGAAATTCAAGCAAATTTGTTTTATTTTGTTCCGAGGGTAGGGTTGTGGATTTTGGTGCGGGGCGGGTGTCGGAGGTCGTGGTCGTGGTCGAGTAATCGCCTGCGGGGGGGGGTGAGGATGGACGGTCACGCCACCTGCATGGATGGCTCGCGTTCCCCTCTGGCTGTCTGGTTGCCGCTGAGTGCTTCAGATATCACAACATCCGGTCAGGAAGCAGGGGCTGGAAGATAAAGAGATATTAAAGAG
>NW_012326358.1:0-1322 GCF_000151885.1 Dipodomys ordii
GTGATGAATTTGAGAGAACAAAATTAAATAAGAAATTATTATTATTTGTTTATTAATTTTATGGTATTCTACCCATAAATGTTTACCTGAATTATACTTCAGCAACATGAAAATGAGGTCATAGAATTGCCGCCCTCCCCCCTCCCCGTCGTCATGGCTACGACAGAGGAAAAGCAAATGATGATAATAATGAATCATAACAACCTATATGTATGTGTATGTCAGAACTCTCACTCCCCACTGCCGGGTAGGTGAGGACTGACTGACTGAGTGAGTGACTGACCCGACCCGTGTTTTGCCCCTCCCGCCGCCCCATCCACCTTGTCGACGGCGAACTCGCGCCATCTAGCGGTGGTTTTGTGAATTGCCGTTTTCTCTCATGAAATGCATGGGGGAAAAAAAAGAACAAACAAACCACGCACTGACTGACTGAGAAAACCGGCCCAGGCTGGCTGGCCCCGAGAGAGACTGCCTTCTTTTCAGAGAAGGGGTGGGGTGGGGATGATGATGTGCCTCGTTGGAGTATGGGGCCCATGCATAGGCAGGCAGGCAGGCAGGCAGGCTCGGAGTGGGACCGTTGTGTGTTGGAGCGCCAGTACAGTAGCTCAAGCCCCAGGATTGACTGGCAAGTCGAGAGGAAAAGGAGGGAGGGAGTGCGGGCGGGTGGGCGGGCGGGCGGGCGGGCGGGAGAGAGAATTCAAACGAGAGAGAGAGAGAGAGACAGACAGACAGACAGACAGACAGACAGACAGACAGACAGAGACAAAGAGAGACACAGAGAGAGAAATAGAGAAACAGAAACAGAGAGACAAGAGACAGAGACGTGGTGAATTGTTCCGGCTGGACTACATACATGCTCTGTCACGTCCGATCTTTGAGTTTCCTCAAAGATGCACGCACGCACACACACAGATACATTGAGATGCCCTCTGCCCCCTCTTCTCTCCTCTCCAATTCCCCCGCCCCGTCCCCCCTCCCCCCCCGTCAGGCAACAGAAATGAGATCCCTCCCCTTCGCCTATTGCGTCAATTACAAACAAAAGGCAGCGTGAGATTCAAGCAAATTTGTTTTATTTTTTTCCGAGGGTAGGGTTGTGGATTTTGGTGCGGGGGGGGGGGTCGGAGGTCGTGGTCGTGGTCGAGTCATCGCCTGCGGGGGGGGGTGAGGATTGACGGTTACGCCACCTGCATGGATGGCTCGCGTTCCCCTCTGGCTGTCTGGTTGCCGCTGAGTGCTTCAGATATCAGCATCCAGTCAGGAAGCAGGGGCTGGAAGATAAAGAGATATTAAAGAGATAATTAGGAGCAGGACTCCAGGGATGA
>NW_012326359.1:0-1322 GCF_000151885.1 Dipodomys ordii
CGAAGATCATAGAAATATGGAACGAAATACTCAAAAGCGGACTCTATCATCATCTAAGACATACGGATAAAAGAAGACTAATAAGGGCTTTCTGTCAATAAACTCTCTAGGAGACTCAAGACGTATTATTGCCCCTATAGTCCTCCACCTAAATGTGATCGAGATCAATATTTTGTTTTAGGAAAAGGCTACACTTACACTTTTCTTACTTGTTCAAAGGTAACGAAATAGATTTATAAAAACTCTTCGCACAAATGTCCACAAGCAATTAGGCATGAGCCCCTATCGGTCAAGGAGGTCAACCCCCCCCCCGCCCTCGGGCTTCCCTGGAGTCCTGCTCATAATTATCTCTTTAATATCTCTTTATCTTCCAGCCCCTGCTTCCTGACCGGATGGTGATATCTGAAGCACTCAGCGGCAACCAGACAGCCAGAGGGGAACGCGAGCCATCCATGCAGGTGGCGTAACCGTCCATCCTCACCCCCCCACCCCCGCAGGCGATTACTCGACCACGACCACGACCTCCGACCCCCCCCCCGCACCAAAATACACATCCCTACCCTCGGAACAAAATAAAACAAATTTGCTTGAATCTCACGCTGCCTTTTGTTTGTAATTGACGCAATAGGCGAAGGGGAGGGATGTCATTTCTGGTGCCTGACGGGGGGGGAGGGGGGAGGGGGCGGGGGAATTGGAGAGGAGAGAAGAGGGGGCAGAGGGCATCTCAGTGTATCTGTGTGTGTGCGTGCGTGCATCTTTGAGGAAACTCAAAGATCGGACGCGACAGAGCATGTATGTAGTCCAGCCAGACCAATTCACCACGTCTCTGTCTCTTGTCTCTCTGTTTCTGTTTCTCTATTTCTCTCTCTGTGTCTCTCTTTGTCTCTGTCTGTCTGTCTGTCAGTCTGTCTGTCTGTCTGTCTGTCTGTCTCTCTCTCTCTCTCATTTGAATTCTCTCTCCCGCCCGCCCGCCCGCCCGCACTCCCTCCCTCCTTTTCCTCTCGACTTGCCAGTCAATCCTGGGGCTTGAGCTACTGTACTGGCGCTCCAACACACAACGGTCCCACTCCGAGCCTGCCTGCCTGCCTGCCTGCCTATGCATGGGCCCCATACTCCAACGAGGCACATCATCATCCCCACCCCACCCCTTCTCTGAAAAGAAGGCAGTCTCTCTCGGGGCCAGCCAGCCTGGGACGGTTTTCTCAGTCAGTCAGTGCGTGGTTTGTTTGTTCTTTTTTTCCCCCATGCATTTCATGAGAGAAAACTGCAATTCACAAAACCGCCACTAGATGGCGCGCGTTCGCGGTCGACAAGGTGGATGA
>NW_012326360.1:0-1322 GCF_000151885.1 Dipodomys ordii
TCTGTATACATTTATGGATGCATATACATATGTAAATACACACACACCTGAAATCTACACATCTATGTGTTTATATAGTGGCCACCCCTAGGGCTTGATCTCAGGTCCTCAAAGTTGCCCAACAACTTCACTTGCATCAGACTGGTGTGCTAACATTGACCCATTCATGAAGTGGGCCTTTTAGGCCTGGAGTTCAAATCACAGAACTGCCAAAAACTTAATCCTGATGGAAGAAGCCAATTGTCCCACTTGTTTTCCTAATTGGTGAAAATCTGGGGTCTCAGGAATGATGTCTAATACACAGGCAAATCTATGTCCTATGTATTAGTATGCAAAAAATGTTATATGTGTAATCACACTCACTAAAATATATAATAAATAGGGCTGGGATGTAGCTCAGTGGCAAAGCGCTTGCCTAGCAAATGCAACGTCCTGGGTTTAATCCCCAGTACCAAAAAAGAAAAAAAGACAAAAAAATACAGTTAAAATATATAATAAATAAATAAAACAAAATAAAATGAATAACTACACTAACTGCAATATGCAGTAAACATGTGTATGTAAATATAAATCATGTATCTAAAATGTATATGAGTGCTAGGACTTGAATTCAGGCCCTGGAGACAGGCCTGACTTTCTTGTCTTCCAGCATGATGAGCTTCCCCTTCTCCCACAATGCTGCAGATTTACCCAGACCCTGAATTCAAATCCCAGGCCTGGCAGAAAAACATGGCATGAATTCCAAGCCAAGGAGCCTCAAAAATATTTTAGATATTTTTAATGTATGTATGTATGCATATATGTATGTATGTATGTATGTATGTATGTATGTATGCATGCATTTTTATTTAGTCAAGCACAGGGCTTGAACTCAGGTCGCAGCAACTCTGCCTCAGCTTCAATCACTCTAGGCTAGGGTGCAGCCACTGGACCCACAGCCAAACCTTGGTTCCTGGGCCCCAAAGGCTGACAGGAAAAAAAAACAACACTAAAAAAACAACAAAACTCGGCAACTTGCATATGGCTGCAAGTTTAACATTTGTTTTCTTTGCAAGGCGACCTTCCTGGGTCTGAATGACACAGTTGAAAAGTGTTGGTAACCTAGCATTGCTGAAGGCTGGCGGGCTATCAGGGAAGCCATAGGCCAACATGGCAACAGAGGCCCTGGGTGTGAAGCCCGGTCCTGACCCTTACCAATGGTGGGAGATCCTAAAAGTCTCGTTCCTATTCATAGGAATACTGATGGAAGGTTATGAATGTCAAGGTTAGAGTGACTTTAGGAGGCCGATGGAGTTTAATGAATATTTTTGGCACACTAATGA
>NW_012326361.1:0-1322 GCF_000151885.1 Dipodomys ordii
TGTGTCTGCCTCTGTGTCCCCTGCTGTGTCCCGCTGTGTCCCCGCTGGGTCCCCGCTGGGTCCCGCTGTGTCTCGCTGTGTCCCCGCTTTGTCCCCGCTGTGTCCCTCTGTGTCTCTGGTGTGTCCTTGCTGTGTAACTGCTATGTCCCTCTGTGTCCCCACTGTGTTCCACTGTGTCCTGCAGTGTCCGCCTATGTCCCCGCTGTGTCCTCGCTGTGTCCCCCGCTGTGCCCCACAGGGTCGCCCGCTGTGTCCCCTCTGTGGCCCCCTGTGTCCGCCTGTGTCACGCTGGGTTCTTGCTGTGACCCCCGCTGTGTTCCGGTTTGTCCCCCGCTGTGTCCTGCTGTTTCTCTCTGTTTCCCGCTGTGTCCTGCTTTGTGGGCCTGTGTCCCCCGCTGTGTCCTGCTGTGTCCCTGCTGTGTCCCCGCTGTGTCCCGCTGTGTCCCTCTTTGTCCTCGTTGTGTTCCACTGTTTTCCCCGCTGTGTCCCGCTGTGTCCCCCGCTGTGTCCCCCACTGTGTCACGCTCTGTCCCCCGCTGTGTCCCGCTGTGTCCCACTGTGTCCCCGCTGTCCGCAGGTGTGTCACCGCTGTCCCCCGCTGTATCCCCCGCTGTGTCCCCGCTGTGTCCTCCTGTGTCCCGCTGTGTCCTCGCTGTGTCCTTCTGTATCCCGCTGTGTCTCCCACTATTTCCCCACTGTGACCCGCTGTGTCTATGCTGTGTCCCAAGCTGTGTCCCGATGTGTCCCGCTGTGTCGCCGCTTTGTCACTGCTGTGTCTCGCTGTGTCCCACTGTGTCCACGCAGTGTTCCGCTATGTCCCAGGCTGTGTCCCGCTGTGTCCCCCACTGTGTCCCGCTGTGTCCCCCTTTGTTCCCGCTGTGTCCCGCTGTGTCCCCGCTGGGTCCCGCTGTGTCCCGCTGTGTCCCCTCTGTGTCCCGCTGTGTCCCTGGTGTGTCCTAACTGTGTAACCGCTAAGTCCCTCTGTGTCCCCGCTGTGTCCCACTGTGTCCCCCGCTGTTTCCCCGCTGTGTCCCCGCTGTGTCCTCCTGTGTCCCTCTGTGTCCTCGCAGTGTCCTTCTGTATCCCGCTGTGTCCCCCAATGTGTCCCCGACTATATCCCCGCTGTGACTTGCTGTGTCCATGCTGTGTCCCCCGTTGTGTCCCGCTGTGTCCCTCTGTGTCCCCGCTGTGTTCCCTGCTGTGTCCCACTGTGTCCTCGCTGTGTCCTCTCTGTGTCCCGCTGTGTTCTGCTGTGTCATCCTCTGTGTCCTCACGAATGTGTCTCGCTGTGTCCCCGGTTTGTCCCCGCTGTGTCCCGCTGT
>NW_012326362.1:0-1322 GCF_000151885.1 Dipodomys ordii
TCAGCTCGTTCCCTGGATAGATCCGTCTCCCCTCCTCTCCACCATTCTCTCCCTCCCCCCTCCCCCGCCCCCCCCCGCCTTCTGGCTTCCCTGGAGTCCTGCTCCTAATTATCTCTTTAATATCTCTTTATCTTCCAGCCCCTGCTTCCTGATCGGATGGTGATATCTGAAGCACTCAGCGGCAACCAGACAGCCAGAGGGGAACGCGAGCCATCCATGCAGGTGGCGTAACCGTCCATCTTCACCCCCCCCCGCAGGCGATTACTCGACCACGACCACGACCTCCGACCCCCCCCCCGCACCAAAATCCACAACCCTACCCTCGGAACAAAATAAAACAAATTTGCTTGAATCTCACGCTGCCTTTTGTTTGTAATTGACGCAATAGGCGAAGGGGAGGGATCTCATTTCTGGTGCCTGACGGGGGGGAGGGGGGAGGGGGCGGGGGAATTGGAGAGGAGAGAAGAGGGGGCAAAGGGCATCTCAGTGTATCTGTGTGTGTGCATGAGTGCATCTTTGAGGAAACTCAAAGATCGGACGCGACAGAGCATGTATGTACTCCAGCCGGACCAATTCACCACGTCTCTGTCTCTTGTCTCTCTGTTTCTGTTTCTCTATTTCTCTCTCTGTGTCTCTCTTTGTCTCTGTCTGTCTGTCTGTCTGTCTGTCTGTCTGTCTGTGTCTCTCTCTCTCTCTCTCGTTTGAATTCTCTCTCCCGCCCGCCCGCACTCCCTCCCTCCTTTTCCTCTCGACTTGCCAGTCAATCCTGGGGCTTGAGCTACTGTACTGGCGCTCCAACACACAACGGTCCCACTCCGAGCCTGCCTGCCTGCCTGCCTGCCTATGCATGGGCCCCATACTCCAACGAGGCACATCATCATCCCCACCCCACCCCTTCTCTGAAAAGAAGGCAGTCTCTCTCGGGGCCAGCCAGCCTGGGCCGGTTTTCTCAGTCAGTCAGTGCGTGGTTTGTTTGTTCTTTTTTTTCCCCCATGCATTTCATGAGAGAAAACTGCAATTCACAAAACCAACACTAGATGGCGCGCGTTCGCCGTCGACAAGGTGGATGGGGCGGCGGGAGGGGCAAAACACGGGTCGGGTCAGTCACTCATTCAGTCAGTCACTCCTCACCTACCCGGCAGTGGGGAGTGAGAGTTCTGACATACACATACATATAGGTTGTTATGATTCATTATTATCATCATTTGCTTTTCCTCTGTTGTAGCCATGACGACGGGGAGGGGGGAGGGCGGGGTTTCTACCGCCAGCCGACGAGTTGCAGAGGGGGAGGGGGAGTGGGAGGAGTCGCTCGTTCCCTGGAT
>NW_012326363.1:0-1322 GCF_000151885.1 Dipodomys ordii
AAGCTCTCACTCTGACGACTAGTTCCAGCAATCTTCCAGCTATGCCTGAAGATACAGCTGGCGTGTGCGATCCCAGCCAGGATGCACGAAAGGGGGTATAGGAAAGGCAGTACAAGATCTGGTTCTCTTATATGTCCTTCTATCCAACATGAACCAGGCGGGTTTTCACAACTGGTGGTGACGACATACAATCAGGCCACAGAGTTCAAGCCCCAGACTGACAAAGAAAATAGAATCTTTCATAAAATTATTCAAATAATTAAAGGCCATATTGTTACTTAATACACATGTGCTGAAGAATTTCTATGATATTAAAACCTATATGCTCCTTATTCTCCAGATATCTGATTTTCCTTTTTTTTTTTTTTGGGTCCGGTCGTGGGGCCTGAACTCTGGGCCTGGGTGCTATCCCTCAGCTCTTCAGCTCAAGTCTAGTGCTCTACCACTTGAGCCACAGCGCCACTTCCGGCTTTTTTCTTTTTGCTTATGTTGTGCTGAGGAATCGAACCCAGGGCCTCAGGCATGCAAGGCAAGTGCTCTACCACTGAGCCATCTTCCCAGCCCATCTGATTTTCCTTTTATTTTTTTGTTACAACTCAGCAAAATAAAATTCCGGGTTGATTGTTGGACAACATTTTTTCACACATACATCAAACAGGCCAAAAAAAATAAATGAACAGCAACTTCATAGACAAAAAAAGGAAGAAAAAAAGAAACCTTTTTATCTTTGGCCTTTTTAACCATCTCATACAAACCAACTACTGTACTTATAGTACAGCTAAGTGCAAATACAGAAAATGTTACTGGAATGCTTGGAATAAGATTTTATTGTTTTTGCTTTTGTTTTGTACAAGGTTTTTTTCTCCTTTGAGATTATAATGAACATGATCACACCACAAGTAGTCAGAAAGACAGAATGCTCTGAGGGTCATCGAAGATCATTAAAAATGGATGACCCCTAACAATATGTACAAAACTATAAAATGTAACTAAAAATAGAAACAAAATTTCCTTTTTAAAGTACTTTTAAGAAAAAAAGCAGGGCCTTGGAAGTTTTGGTATTTCCCCTCCCTGTTGCAAATTCCAGTTGTGGATTTGGTGGGGTGGTGACAGGCTTCCCTACTTCCACATTTAGATTCTGGGACAGGAAGTAGAGGGTGAATAGGTCACATGGCCTTTTTATAATTTTTTAGTTTTTGCTGTCTAGCCATCCTCATCAGTCTTGTCTTCTTCCCCCTCCTCCTCTTCTTCTTCCTCTTCTTTCTTTCCTTCTTCTTCTTCTTCTTCTCCTCCTCCTCCTCCTCCTCCTCTTCCTCCTCCTC
>NW_012326364.1:0-1322 GCF_000151885.1 Dipodomys ordii
TCATTTATTCTAAACCATAACAAGGGCTGGTTTTGAAATCAAACAGACCTGAATTTAAATTTTGATTACACCTCACTCCCTTCAGGTATAAATCCAATTTTAGAAGCCTTCTTTTAAGAAAAGTAGAAAATATAAAAATAAAATTAGGAGTGAAAAAGGTGTCAAGTTGATGTGGTGACACAACCTCTGCTCCTGCATTATGTGTCATAATGTGGCAGTGTTGTTATAGACATGTCCTACGTTGTGATGACTGTCAATAGCTAAACATACGTATATCACTAACCCCCAAAATGTGTCTTCACTTGCTACTAACATCTCCACTGTCATGAGAGGAAAGTGATGACAAATGTTGGCCTGATTTCAATTGAACTATCTTACTTTTGAAAAGCTAGGAGAAACATATGACCATGTGACCATAATTCTAGTACGTGTGTGTGTGTGTGTGTGTGTGTGTGTGTGTGTGTGTGTGTGTGTGTGTGAGCTGGTACTAGACCTTAACTCAGGGGGGGTCTCACTCTCACATTCAACTCTTTCATTCAGGGCTGGAACTCCTGTAACTTGAGCCACATTTACTCTTCAACAACTCCCCACCCCGACCCCAGCCACCCCCGATCCTTTTTTTCTTTCTGGTTAACTGGCAATAAGAACCTCTTGGATTTGTCTGCTTGGACTGGTTTTGAGTCATGATCCTCAGCCTTCTAGGTGCTAGGATTACAGGTATGAATCACCAGACTAGCAATTCTAGGACTTGATGCAGAGCCTTGAGAGATTCCATTTTGCAAGTGGAGGAGCTGGAGACCAAGCTGCATGATCACCTGATAATTCATGTGGATTCATTTGTGATGTCTGTTAGTCACACTATACCTATAAATAACCCTTCTCTTTCTCACAGGTCATACACTGGGGAAGTAAAGGAATGTAAAGGAATGTTCATGGCCTAAAGTAAATGATCAATGGTGAATAAAGATTAAAAAAATATTAAATTTTGCAAACCAATGATAGTTCCTTTTGTGAATTTCACTATGGGGTAAGTACCATCCAAACTCTCAAAGGCTATTGAAGGTTTTGTGTGTTTGGGCTTTTTTCCCCACTTACAGGCAGTCAGAGAGGGCTACTTAAGTATTCTGTATCATTCATTTATCTTGCTAGCTATGTTCTTTGACATGCAGAAGCTCCACAGTTTAATGCAATCCCACTTTATCCAGCTTTTCTTGTATTTGTTGTTTCTGGATCTTTATTTAGGAAGTTTCAACCTGTGCCAAGGTGTCCTAGAGTATCTCCTATCCCTTCCTGTCATATTTTCAGAGGGTCTGCTCTTACTT
>NW_012326365.1:0-1322 GCF_000151885.1 Dipodomys ordii
TGCAGAAGGAGAAGCAGGAGAAGCAGAAGAGGAGAAGCAGAAGGAGAAGTAGAAGAAGGAGAAGGAGAAAGAAGAGCCGCAGAAGCAATAGGAGAAGCAGAAAGAGAAGCAGAAGAAGAATGAGAAGCAGAAAGAGAAGCAGTAGAAGCAGAAGAAGCAGGAAAAGCAGAAGCAGAAGAAAGAGAAGAAGAAGAAGAAGAAGAAGAAGAAGAAGAAGAAGAAGAAGAAGAAGAAGAAGAAGAAGAAGAAGAAGAAGAAGAAGAAGAAGCATAATGAGAAGCATAATGAGAAGCATAAGGAGAAGCATAAGGAGAAGCAGTAGAAGCAGAAGAAGCAGAAGCAGGAGAAGCAGAAGCTGAAGAAAAAGAATAAGCAAAAGAAGCAGAAGCAGAAGCAGTGGGAGAAGCAGAAGAAGGAGAAGGAGCAGCAGAAGGAGAAGCAGAAGCAGAAAGAGAAGCAGAAACAGAAGGAGAACAAGAAGGAGAAGCAGGAGAATCAGAAGAAGCAGAAAGAGAAGGAGAAGAAGGAGAAGCAGAAGTAGAATCAGAATAAACGGAAGAAGAAGAAGCAGAAGGAACAGAAGCAAAAGAAACAGAAGAAGGAGAAGAGCAGAAACAGAAGCAGAAGGAAAAGCAGAAGCAGAAGGAGAAGCAGAAAGAGAAGCAAGAGAACCAGAAGAAGCAGGAGAAGCAGAAGCAGAAGAAACAGGAGAAGCCGAAGAATCAGAAGCAGAATCTGAAGCAGAAGGAGAAACAGAAGAAGCACAATCTGAAGCAGAAGAAGAAGAAACAGAAATAGTAGAATAAGCAGAAGCAGAAGCACCAGGACAAGCAGAAGAACAAGAAGGAGAAGGCGAAAGAGAAGGATTAGGAGTAGGAGAAGCAAAAGGATAAGCTGAAGCAGAAAGAGACGCAGAAGGAAAAGCAGCACGAGAAGTAGGAGAAGCAGGAGAAGCAGAAGCAAGAGAAGCAGAAGAAACAGAAGACGCAGAAGCAGAATGAGAAGCAGAAGGAGAAATTGAAGCAGAAGGAGAAGCAGAAGAAGGAGAAGGAGAAGTAGAAGCAGAAAGAGAAGCAGAACGAGAAGTAGGAGAAGCAGAAGCAGGAGAAGCAGAAACAGAAGAAACAGAAGAAGGAGAAGAAGCAGAAGGAGAAACAGAAACAGAAGGAAAAGCTGAAAGAGAAGCAGAAGAAGCAGCAGCAGGAGAAGCAGAAGCAGAAGAAGCCGAAGAAGCAGAAGCAGAACTTGAAGCAGAAGGAGAAGCAGAAGAAGCTAGTATTTGGAGAAGCAGAAGGAGAAGCAGAAGCAGAAAGAGAATCAAA
>NW_012326366.1:0-1322 GCF_000151885.1 Dipodomys ordii
TTCTTTCTTTAGGTCTCTCTGTCTCTTCTTTCTGTGTTTTTCCTTGCTTTCCCCCTCTCTAATCCTCTTTCCCTTCCCCTCCCTTTCCCTCCCCTCCCTTCCCTTCTCTTCCAATGCCTTCCCCTCCCTTCACTTCATTTCCCCTCTCCTTCCCTCCCTGTCTCTCCCCTCCCTTCCTCTCCTCTGATTAGGATTTCCCTTTTTCCCTCCTCTCCCTTTCTATTTGCACACAATGACTCCCAAGTCTGTGTGTGAGAACAATTACAATGTGAAAGACACACGACTGGATCCTATAATATTCAGAGCATTCATTTCTCTAACCTGGTCAGAGATTACTGATGAGGTGTGAAAAGATAGGCAACTCTGAAAGGACTCCCAGATATTTGCATAATACAACTGGAAATCATAGCACTTGGTGAAGCAGTGATGAAGGACATCCACAGCTCCTTTGGGGATCTTTTGAGTTTGTTGACATCAGGAGGAAACTAAAGGGAGAGGTCAGTAGACAGCATGCTATGATGGACTCCAAGAAAGAACTGAACTGCTCTGGGACACAGCAAAAGCAGTACTCAGAGGCAAGTTTATAGCTCTGAGTTCCTACATCAACAAATTGGAGAGATCTGAAACCAACAATTTAATGACACATCTAAACCTCCTTGAAAAAGAGCAGCAAGATAAACCCCAATCCAGTAGACAGAAAGAAATAATTAAAATTAAATCAGAGTTAATTGAATTAGAATCCAAAAAAACTATAGAAAGAATCAACAAAACAAAGAGTTGGTTCTTCGATAAAATTAACAAAATTGACAGACCCTTAGCAAATCTTATCAGAAAAAGAAGAGAACACACCCAAGTAAATAAACTCAGAATCGAGAATGGAAACATCACCACGGAAACAACCAAGATTCAAAACATTATAAGGGAATACTTCTCAAAACTTTATGCTAATAAGCTTGAGAACTTGACAGAAATGGAACTTTTCCTAGCAAATATTGACATGCCAAAACTAAACCAAGATGAGTTAAACCAGCTTAACAGGCCCATATCAAGCGTTGAAATAGAAACAGCAATAAGAGACCTTCCAGCTAAGAAAAGTCCAGGACCAGATGGTTTTACAGCAGAATTCTACAAGGCCTTCAAAGCAGAGCTCACACCAATACTCCTCCAACCCTTCAATGAAATTGAAAGAGAAAGTTCACTACCAAACACATTCTATGAAGCCATCATAAGCCTCATCCCAAAACCAGGCAGGGGCTCATCAAAGAAAGAGAACTATAGACCCATTTCTTTGATGAACGTTGATGCAAAACTTCTCAACAAAA
>NW_012326367.1:0-1322 GCF_000151885.1 Dipodomys ordii
GAAGAAGAAGAAGAAAAAGGAGGCAGTAGCATTAGGAGAAGCATAAGGAGAAAGCATAAGGAGAAGTATAAGGAGAAGCAGTAGAAGCAGAAGAAGCAGAAGCAGGAGAAGCTGAAGCAGAAGACAAAGAAATAAGCAAAAGAAGCAGAAAGCAGAAGCAGTGAGAGAAGCAGAAGAAGGAGAAGGAGAAGGAGCAGCAGAAGGAGAAGGCAGAAGCAGAAAGAGAAGCAGAAACAGAAGGAGAACAAGAAGGAGAAGCAGGAGAATCAGAAGAAGCAGAAAGAGAAGGAGAAGGAGAAGCAGAAGTAGAATCCGAAGAAACAGAAGAAGAAGAAGCAGAAGAAACAGAAGCAAAAGAAACAGAAGAAGGAGAAGAGCAGAAGCAGAAGCAGAAGGAGAAGCAGAAGGAGAAGCAGAAAGAGAAGCAGGAGAACCAGAAGAAGCAGGAGAAGCAGAAACAGAAGAAACAGGAGAAGCCGAAGAAGCAGAAGCAGAATCTGAAGCAGAAGGAGAAACAGAAGAAGCACAATCTGAAGCAGAAGCAGAAGAAACAGAAATAGTAGAATAAGCAGATGCAGAAGCACCAGGACAAGCAGAAGAACAAGAAGGAGAAGGCGAAAGAGAAGGATTAGGAGTAGGAGAAGCAAAAGGATAAGCAGAACCAGAAAGAGACGCAGAAGGAGAAGCAGCACGAGAAGTAGGAGAAGCAGGAGAAGCAGAAGCAAGAGAAGCAGAAGAAACAGAAGACGCAGAAGCAGAATGAGAAGCAGAAGGAGAAATTGAAGCAGAAGGAGAAGGAGAAGCAAAAGGAGAAGCAGAAGAAGGAGAAGGAGAAGGAGAAGCAGAAAGAGAAGCAGAAAGAGAAGCACAACGAGAAGCACAACGAGAAGCAGGAGAAGCAGAAGCAGGAGAAGCAGAAGCAGAAGAAACATAAGAAGGAGAAGAAGCAGAAGCAGAAGGAGAAGCAGAAACAGAAGGAAAAGCAGAAATAGAAGCAGGAGCAGCAGAAGCATCAGCAGCAGGAGAAGCAGAAGCAGAAGAAGCCGAAGAAACAGAAGCAGAACCTGAAGCATAAGGAGATACAGGAGAAGCAGAAGAAGCAGAATTTGGAGAAGCAGAAGGAGAAGCAGAAGCAGAAAGAGAAGCAAAAGCAGAAGGAGAAGCATAAGGAGAAGCAGAAGAAACAGAAGAAGCAGAGGCAGTAGCAGAAGAAGCAGAAGATGCAGAAGCAGAAGGAGAAGCAGAAGGAAAAGCAGAAGAACGAGAAGGTGAGGGAGAAGGAGAAACAGAAGGAGAAGCAGAAAGAGAAGCAGAAAGAAATG
>NW_012326368.1:0-1322 GCF_000151885.1 Dipodomys ordii
TTAGGAGTAGGAGAAACAGACGGATAAGCAGAAGCAGAAAGAGAAGGAGAAGGAGAAGCAGGAGAAGCAGAAGAATCAGAAGCAGGAGAAGCAGAAGCAGAATGAAAAGCAGAAGAAGGAGAAATTAAAACAGAAGAAGATGCAGAAGGAGAAGCAGAAGCAGAAGCAGAAGCAGAAGGAGAAGCAGAAGAAGGAGAAGGAGTAGCAGAAGGATAAGAATAAAGAGAAACAGAAGGAGAAGCAGGAGAAGCATAAGCAGAAGAAATAGAAGAAGGAGAAGAAGCAGAAAGAGAAGCAGAAACAGAAGGAGAAGCAGAAATAGAAGCAGAAGAAGCCGAAGAAGCAGAAGCAGAACCTGAAGCGTAAGGAGAAGCAGAAGAAGCAGAATCTGGAGAAGAAGAAGGAGAACCAGAAGGAGAAGCAGAAGCAGAAAGAGAAGCAAAAGCAGAAGGAGAAGCAGAAGCAGTAGCAGAAGAAGCTGAAGATGCAGAAGCAGAAAGAGAAGCAGAAGGAATAGCAGAAGAACGAGAAGGAGAAGGAGAAACAGAAGGAGAAGAAGAAGGAGAAGCAGAAGGAGAATCAGGAAGGGCAAAAGAAGCAGAATCAGACGAAGAAGCAGGAAAAGTAGAAGAAGCAGAAGCAAAAGGAGAAGCAAAAGAAGGAGAAGGAGAAGCAGAGGCAGAAGAAGAAGCATAAGGACAAGCACAAGCAGAAGGAGATGCAGAAGGAGAAGCAGGAGAAGCAGAAGAAGCAGAAGATGAAGGAGAAGCAGAAGTAGGAGAAGGAGAAGGAGGAGAAGCAGAAGCAGAAGGAGAAGCAGAAGCGGAATGAGAAGCAGAAAGAGAAGCAGGAGAAGCACAAGAAGCAGAAGCAGGAGAAGCCGAAAGAGAAGAAGCAGAAGAAGCAGAATCAGAAGCAGAAGTAGAAGCAGAATCAGAAGGAGAAGCAGCAGAAGAAGTAGAACCAGAAATTCAGTCAGGAGAAACAGAAGAAGCAGAAGGAGAAGCAAAAAGAGAAGCAGTAGGAGAAGTAGAAGAAGCAGCAGAAGGAGAAGCAGCAGAAGAAGCAGAAAAAAAAGCAGGAGAAACAGAAGCAGAAAGAGAAGTAGAAGCAGAAGAAACAGAAGCAGAAGAAGAAGCAGTAGAAGCACAAGAAGCAGAAGCAGGAGTAGCAGAAGCAGAAGATAAAGAAGAAGCATAAGAAGCAGAAGCAGAGGGAGAAACAAAAGAAGGAGAAAGAGCAGAAGAAGGTGAAGCAGAAGGAGATGAAGCAGCAAAAAGAGAAGCAGAAACAGAAGGAGAAGAAGAAAGAGAAGTTGGAGA
>NW_012326369.1:0-1322 GCF_000151885.1 Dipodomys ordii
GCATTGTGCTTCTCTGCTTCTCTTTCTCTTCCCATTCTCTGCTTCTCCTTCTGCTTCTCGTATTGCTTCTGCTGCCCTTCCTTTCTCCTTTCTCCTACTTCTGCTACTCCTTCTGCTTCTGCTTCTTCTGCTTCTCCTGATTCTCCTTCTGCATCTTCTTCTGCTTCTGCTTCTCCTTCTGCTGCTTCTTCTGCTTCTGCTTCTCCTTCTTCTGCTTCTCCTTCTGCTTCTCCTTCTGCTGCTCCTTCTGCTTCTCATTCTGCTTCTGATTCTCCTTCTGCTCTTCCTACTCCTAATCCTTCTCTTTCTCCTTCTCCTTCTTCTTCTTCTGCTTCTCGTTCTGCTTCTCCTACTGCTTCTTCTGCTTGTTCTGTATCTTCTGCTTCAGGTCCTGCTTCTGCTTCTTCAGCTTCTTCTGTTTCTTCTGCTTCTGCTTCTCCTGCTACTGCTTCTTCTCCTTCTCTTTCTGCTTCTCCTTCTGCTTCTGCTTCTCCTTCTGCTCCTTCTACTTCTTCTGTTTCTTCTTCTTCTTCTGCTTCTCCCGCGTCTGCTTCTTCTGCTTCTCCTTCCTTTCCTCTGCTTCTGCTTCTCCTTCTCCTTCTTCTGCTTCTCTTTCTGCTTCTGCTTCTTCTGATTCTCCAACTAATCCTTCTTCTTCTCCTTCTGTTTCTACTTCTTTTTCTGCTCCTCCATCTCCTTCTGCTTCACCTTCTGCTGCTCCTTCTCCTTCTTCTGTTTCTCCCTCTGCTTCTGCTTCTGCTTCTTATGCTTCTTCTTGTTCTTCTGCTTCTGCTTCTCCTGCTTCTGCTTCTTATGCTTCTTCTTCTGATGCTGCTTCTTCTGCTTCTACTTCTCTTTCTGCTTCTGCTTCTCCTGCTTGTTTTTCTGCTTCTTCTGCTGCTTCTCCTTCTGCTGCTTCTTCTACTTCTCCTTCTGCTTCTCTTTTTGCTTCTCTTTCTGCTTCTGCTTCTTCTGTTTCTCCTGCCTGAATTTCTGGTTCTACTTCTTCTGCTGCTTCTCCTTCTGCTTCTACTTCTGCTTCTCTTTCTGCTTCTTCTGCTTCTTCTCTTTCGGCTTCTCCTGCTTCTGCTTCTTGTGCTTCTCCTGCTTCTCTTTTTGCTTCTCATTCCGCTTCGGCTTCTCCTTCTGCTTCTGCTTCTCCTCCTTCTCCTTCTCCTACTTCTGCTTCTCCTTCATTTTTTGCTTCTTCTGCTTCTCCTACTTCTCCTTCTGCATCTCCTTCTGCTTGTGCTTGTCCTTATGCTTCTTCTTCTGCTTGTGCAAAGTCCTTCTCCTTCTTTTGCTTCTCCTTTTGCTTCTGC
>NW_012326371.1:0-1321 GCF_000151885.1 Dipodomys ordii
CGCCTAATCCAGATGGGACAGTAGTTTCTTCAGTTCCTCCTCTTCCGCAACAGATCGCGTGGTGTGGGAAAACCCCGCCCTCCCCCCTCCCCGTCGTCATGGCTACGACAGAGGAAAAGCAAATGATGATAATAATGAATCATAACAACCTATATGTATGTGTATGTCAGAACTCTCACTCCCCACTGCCGGGTAGGTGAGGACTGACTGACTGAGTGAGTGACTGACCCGACCCGTGTTTTGCCCCTCCCGCCGCCCCATCCACCTTGTCGACGGCGAACGCGCGCCATCTAGTGGTGGTTTTGTGAATTGCAGTTTTCTCTCATGAAATGCATGGGGGAAAAAAAAGAACAAACAAACCACGCACTGACTGACTGAGAAAACCGGCCCAGGCTGGCTGGCCCCGAGAGAGACTGCCTTCTTTTCAGAGAAGGGGTGGGGTGGGGATGATGATGTGCCTCGTTGGAGTATGGGGCCCATGCATAGGCAGGCAGGCAGGCAGGCAGGCTCGGAGTGGGACCGTTGTGTGTTGGAGCGCCAGTACAGTAGCTCAAGCCCCAGGATTGACTGGCAAGTCGAGAGGAAAAGGAGGGAGGGAGTGCGGGCGGGCGGGCGGGAGGGAGAGAGAATTCAAACGAGAGAGAGAGAGACAGACAGACAGACAGACAGACAGACAGACAGACAGACAGACAGACAGAGATAAAGAGAGACACAGAGAGAGAAATAGAGAAACAGAAACAGAGAGACAAGAGACAGAGACGTGGTGAATTGGTCCGGCTGGACTACATACATGCTCTGTCGCGTCCGATCTTTGAGTTTCCTCAAAGATGCACGCACGCGCACACACACAGATACAATGAGATGCCCTCTGCCCCCTCTTCTCTCCTCTCCAATTCCCCCTCCCCCTCACCCCTCCCCCCCCGTCAGGCACCAGAAATGAGATCCCTCCCCTTCGCCTATTGCGTCAATTACAAACAAAAGGCAGCGTGAGATTCAAGCAAATTTGTTTTATTTTGTTCCGAGGGTAGGGTTGTGGATTTTGGTGCGGGGGGGGGGTCGGAGGTCGTGATCGTGGTCGAGTAATCGCCTGCGGGGGGGGGGTGAGGATGGACGGTTACGTCACCTGCATGGATGGCTCGGGTTCCCCTCTGGCTGTCTGGTTGCCGCAGAATGCTTCAGATATCACCATCCGGTCAGGAAGCAGGGGCTGGAAGATAAAGAGATATTAAAGAGATAATTAGGAGCAGGACTCCAGGGAAGCCCGAAGGCGGCGGGGGCGGGGGGAGGGGGGAGGGAGAGAATGGTGGAGAGGAGGGGAGAC
>NW_012326372.1:0-1321 GCF_000151885.1 Dipodomys ordii
AAAGAAAAAAATAAAACTAAGCTAATAAGTTTTGTTAAAGTTTAGTGAATGCTTGCCTATAGTCAATGATTCAAATGAAGACAGCGTAGTGATAAATGGTGTACTTTAATAAGAATCTTCTAATGCCTTGTTAAAATTATGGTACGAAGAATGTGATCAGTGCCAGGGTGGACAGTAGTATATTTCCAGGTGAGTTATAGGTGTGTACCTCATCATAGGTCATCGGTGAAGTGTAGAGTGATACAATCCAGAGGACGGGATAGCTGTGAGTAGCATGATTGCAAAGTTGTAGGGCAGACAGGGGAGCCTAGATAGGCAAATGGGGGTGGGGACGGGGGAGTCGTGCCAGGGGACGGGGAGGAGGAGCCTGGCTCGTGGGGGGGCTAGGGAGGGAAGGGGGAGCCTAGCCCGGGGTGCTGGGGGTGGGGACGGGGGAGGAGCCTGGCTCGGGGGCGGGAGCGGGGATGGCCCGCGGGGGTGCAGCGGCACGCGCCGGTTTCCCTGACGAGGGGTCCCGGGTGGGAACGAGCTCTGTGGAATCACACACTTGCGCCCCGGGGGTCCGCGGGGAGCCGGACGCGGGGCCCGCGAAGGCCGGGGGCGGCCCCGCGGCGCGGGCCGGGGCGGCGCCGACCCGGTCGCCCGGTCGCTGAATGACAGGTGGCACCCGCGGGCCCCGAGGGTCCCGCTCGACCGGAGGCGCGGCGCGGCGCCGCAGACGGCGCGGGCGGCGCAGAGGCGGTACCGGGCGGGCACTCACGTACCTATCATGGTCACTGCAGGTGGCAGCGGCTGGGCGAGCAGGACCTAGGCGCGCTGGCGCTCGCCCGCGCCGCCACCAGCGGTTCTCTCAGGGAGAAGTCATCCGGGCCGCCCCTCCCGCGCGCGTGCGGCCGGCGCAATGCGCGTGCGCGGCCGTCCCGGCGCCTCCCGGGAGTCGTAGTTTTAACGCGCAGTTTCTCCTCAGGGCGCCGCCGACCGCCGCCCTTTCCGGCTTCAGGCCCAGGAAACGCGCGTCACGAAGGGGCGGGACTATTCCCCGGCAATGTTGACGAGTCGCCTAGCAACCGGGAGGCTTGCCTTTGGAAGCTTGTTGCAGCTCTAGTCGCGGTCCGGCCCTTTTCCCGCCCCTCCCCTCCCCTCAACTCCCCTCACCTCGGAGCTGCCAAACACCGGGACCGACCTGGGCACCGCGCGGGGGCGAACTTCTACCAGCACCGCGCCTTCCTACGTTTTTCCCCCAACTCCTTCTCACATCCGAAAACCCCACTGGTCCTGACGACACTGTTTTTTGGTATCAACGAGACAGTTTTTTAGGAAG
>NW_012326373.1:0-1321 GCF_000151885.1 Dipodomys ordii
GATGGTGTAGCAGAAGGAGACGCAGAAGCAGATCGTGTAGCTGAAACAGAAGGAGATGAATAAGGAGAAGCTGTAGCTCTGAAGAAGCAGATTATGAAAAATATGAAGTAGAATAAGAAGCAGAAGGAGAAGGACAAGCAGGAGAAGCAGAAGAAGCAGAAGCAGGAGATGCAGAAGAAGAAGAAGAAGAAGAAGAAGAAGAAGAAGGAGAAGAAGAAGAAGAAGAAGAAGAAGAAGAAGAAGAAGAAGAAGAAGAAGAAGAAGAAGAAGAAGAAGAAGAAGAAGAAGAAGAAGAAGAAGAAGAAGAAGAAGAAGAAGAAACAGAAGAAGGAGAAGGAGCAGAAGGAAAAGCTGAAGAAGAAGGAGAAGCAGAAAGAGAAGCAGAAGAAGCAGTAGCAGGAGAAGCAGAAGCAGAAGAAACAGAAGAAGCCCAAGAACCAGAAGGAGAACCTGAAGCAGAAGGAGAAGCAGAAGCAGCAGAAGCTGGAAAAGCAGAAGCAGAAGAAACAGAACAAGCAGAAGAAGCAGAAGCAGAACGAGAAGCAGAAGAAGAAAAAGGAGAAAGAGAAGGATTAGGAGTAGGAGGAGCAGAAGCAGAATAAGAAGAAGAAAGAGACGCAGGAGAAGCAGGAGGAGAAACAGAAGAAGCAGAAGCAGAGGAAGTAGAAGCAGAAGAAGAATGAGAAGCACAAGAAGGAGAAATTGAAGGAGAAGGAGAATGAGACAGAGAAGCAGAAGGAGAAGTAGGAGAAGCAGAAGAAGTAGAAGCAGAAGAAGCAGAAGCTGAAGGAGAAGCAGAAGTAGGAGAAGGAGAAGGAGGAGAAGCAGAAGCAGAAGGAGAAGCAGAAGCGGATTGAGAAGCAGAAAGAGAAGCAGGAGAAGTACAAGATGCAGAAGCAGGAGAAGCCGAAAGAGAAGAAGTAGAAGAAGCAGAAACTGAAGCAGAAGGAGAAGCAGAAGCAGAAAGAGAAGCAGCAGAAGAAGTAGAACCAGAAATTCAGGCAGGAGAAACAGAAGAAGCAAAAGCCGAAAGAGAAGCAAAAAGAGAAGCAGAAAGAGAAGCCGAAGAATCAGAAGAAGCAGAAGCAGAAGAAGAAGCAGTAGAAGCATAAGAAGCAGAAGCAGGAGAAGCAGAAGCAGAAGAAATAAAGAAGCATAAGATGCAGAAGCCGAAGCAGAGGGAGAAACAGAAGAAGGAGAAGGAGCAGCAGAGGTGAAGCAGAAGGAGATGCAGAAGGAGAAAGAGAAGCAGAAACAGAAAGGAGAAGGAGGAGGAGAAGTTGGAGAATCTGATGAAGCAGAGCAGAAGCAGAAAGAGAAG
>NW_012326374.1:0-1321 GCF_000151885.1 Dipodomys ordii
CGGAGGTGATGATATAATCAATTTTCACATGCTTTCGAGGCAGAAATTTGTTTGTTACAATAATCGTCTATTAAGTATCAGTAAAACATACGGACATTCCCACCCCCCGCCTTCGGGCTCCCCCGGAGTCCTGCTCCTAATTATCTCTTTAAAATCTCTTTATCTTCCAGCCCCTGCTTCCTGACCGGATGGTGATATCTGAAGCACTCAGCGGCAACCAGACAGCCAGAGGGGAACGCGAGCCATCCATGCAGGTGGCGTAACCGTCCATCCTCACCCCCCCCGCAGGGGATTACTCGACCACGACCCCGACCTCCGACCCCCCCCCCCGCACCAAAATCCACAACCCTACCCTCGGAACAAAATAAAACAAATTTGCTTGAATCTCAGGCTGCCTTTTGTTTGTAATTGACGCAATAGGTGAAGGGGAGGGATCTCATTTCTGGTGCCTGACGGGGGGGGAGGGGGGAGAGGGCGGGGGAATTGGAGAGGAGAGAAGAGGGGGCAGAGGGCATCTCAGTGTATCTGTGTGTGTGCGTGCGTGCATCTTTGAGGAAACTCAAAGATCGGACGCGACAGAGCATGTATGTAGTCCAGCCGGACCAATTCACCACGCCTCTGTCTCTTGTCTCTCTGTTTCTGTTTCTCTATTTCTCTCTCTGTGTCTCTCTTTGTCTCTGTCTGTCTGACTGTCTGTCTGTCTGTCTGTCTCTCTCTCTCTCTCTCTCTCTCTCTCTCTCTCTCGTTTGAATTCTCTCTCCCGCCCGCCCGCCCGCCCGCACTCCCTCCCTCCTTTTCCTCTCGACTTGCCAGTCAATCCTGGGGCTTGAGCTACTGTACTGGCGCTCTAACACACAACGGTCCCACACCGAGCCTGCCTGCCTGCCTGCCTGCCTATGCATTGGCCCCATACTCCAACGAGGCACATCATCATCCCCACCCCACCCCTTCTCTGAAAAGAAGGCAGTCTCTCTCGGGGCCAGCCAGCCTGGGCCGGTTTTCTCAGTCAGTCAGTGCGTGGTTTGTTTGTTCTTTTTTTTCCCCCATGCATTTCATGAGAGAAAACTGCAATTCACAAAACCACCAATAGATGGCGCGCGTTCGCCGTCGACAAGGTAGATGGGGCGGCTGGAGGGGCAAAACACGGGTCGGGTCAGTCACTCACTCAGTCAGTCAGTCCTCACCTACCCGGCAGTGGGGAGTGAGAGTTCTGACATACACATACATATAGGTTGTTATGATTCATTATTATCATCATTTGCTTTTCCTCTGTCGTAGCCATGACGACGGGGAGGGGGGAGGGCGGGGTTCGACCGCCAGT
>NW_012326375.1:0-1321 GCF_000151885.1 Dipodomys ordii
ACAGAAGAAGGAGAAGAGCAGAAACTGAAGCAGAAGGTAATGCAGAAGCAGATGGAGATGCAGAATAGAGAAGCAGGAGATGCAGAAGATGCAGGAGAAGCAGAAGCAGAAGATACAGGTGAAGCCGAAGAAGCAGAAGCAGAATCTGAAGCTGAAGGAGAAACAGAAGTAGTACAATGTGAAGCAGAAGCAGAAGAAACAGAAATAGTAGAATAAGCAGAAGCAGAAGCATCAGGACAAGCAGAAGAACAAGAAGGAGAAGGTGAAAGAGAAGGATTAGGAGTAGGAGAAGCAAAAGGATAAGCTGAAGCAGAAAGAGATGCAGAAGGAAAAGCAGCACGAGAAGTAGGGGAAGCAGGAGGAGCAGAAGCAAGAGAAGCAGAAGAAACAGAAGACGCAGAAGAAGAATGAGAAGCAGAAGGAGAAATTGAAGCCGAAGGAGAAGCAGAAGAAGGAGAAGGAGAATTAGAAGCAGAAAGTGAATCAGAACGAGAAGTAGGAGAAGAAGAAGCAGGAGAAGTAGAAACAGAAGAAACAGAAGAAGGAGAAGAAGCAGAAGGAGAAGTAGAAACAGAAGGAGAAGCAGAAAGAGAAGCAGAAGAAGCAGAAGAAGCAGTAGCAGGTGAAGCAGAAGCAGAAGAAACAGAAGAAGCCGAAGAATCAGAAGGAGAACATGAAGCAGAAGGAGAAGCAGAAGCAGCAGAAGCTGGAAAAGTAGAAGCAGAAGAAACCGAACAAGCAGAATAAGCAGAAGCAGAACGAGAAGCAGAAGAAGAAGGAGAAAGAGAAGGATTAGGAGTAGGAGGAGCAGAAGCAGAATAAGAAGCAGAAAGAGAAACAGAAGGAGAAGCAGAAGGAGAAACAGAAGAAGCAGAAGCAGGAGAAGCAGAAGCAGAATGAGAAGCACAAGAAGGAGAAATTGAAGGAGAAGGAGAAGGAGACGGAGAAGAAGTAGGAGAAGCAGAAGAAGAAGAAGCAGGAGAAGCAGAAACAGAAGAAGCAGAAGGAGAAGAGCAGAAGCAGAAGGAGAAGCAGAAGGAGAAGCAGAAGAAGCAGAAGCTGAAGCAGAATAATAAGAAACAGAAAAAGCATAAGAAGCAGAAGAAGAAGCAGCAGGAGAAGCAGAAGAAGAAGAAGGAGAAGGAGAAAGAGAAGGATTAGGAGTAGGAGAAACAGAAGGATAAGCAGAAGCAGAAAGAGAAGGAGAATGAGAAGAAGAAGCAGGAGAAGCAGAAGAAGCAGAAGCAGGAGAAGCAGAAGCAGAAGAAACATAGGAAGGAGAAGAAGCAGAAGGAGAAGCAGAAACAGAAGGAAAAGCAGT
>NW_012326376.1:0-1321 GCF_000151885.1 Dipodomys ordii
CACAAGCAGTCACAATACCTAGTATTTGAGTGATTTGAGAAGCTACTAAGGAGGCAACCCATCGTTATTGCGTATCAGAGGAAAAAAGGTACACGCTTAACATGGAACACAGTGTTTAGACCGGGCCAGATGGATCAACGTCGAGAACAAGTACAAACATACACCCCGGCTGAACGACCCGCCCCCACGCCTTCGGGCTTCCCTGGAGTCCTGCTCCTAATTATCTCTTTAATATCTCTTTATCTTCCAGCCCCTGCTTCCTGACCGGATGGTGATATCTGAAGCACTCAGCTTCAACCAGACAGCCAGAGGGGAACGCGAGCCATCCATGCAGGTGGCGTAACCGTCCATCCTCACCCCCCCACCCCCGCAGGCGATTACTGGACCACGACCACGACCTCCGACCCCCCCCCCGCACCAAAATCCAGAACCCTACCCTCGGAACAAAATAAAACAAATTTGCTTGAATCTCACGCTGCCTTTTGTTTGAAATTGACCCAATAGGCGAAGGGGAGGGATCTCATTTCTGGTGCCTGACGGGGGGGGGAGAGGGGAGGGGGCGGGGGAATTGGAGAGGAGAGAAGAGGGTGCAGAGGGCATCTCAGTGTATCTGTGTGTGAGTGTGCGTGCATCTTTGAGGAAACTCAAAGATCGGACGCGACAGAGCAGGTATGTAGTCCAGCCGGACCAATTTACCACGTCTCTGTCTCTGGTCTCTCTGTTTCAGTTTCTCTATTTCTCTCTCTGGGTCTCTCTTGGTCTCTGTCTGTCTGTCTGTCTATCTATCTTTCAGTCTATCTGTCTATCTGTCTGTCTCTCTCTCTCTCTCATTTGAATTCTCTCTCCCGCCCCCCCGCCCGCCCGCACTCCCTCCCTCCTTTTCCTCTCGACTTGCCAGTCAATCCTGGGGCTTGAGCTACTGTACTGGCGCTCCAACACACAACGGTCCCACTCCGAGCCTGCCTGCCTGCCTGCCTGCCTATGCATGGGCCCCATACTCCAACGAGGCACATCATCATCCCCACCCCACCCCTTCTCTGAAAAGAAGGCAGTCTCTCTCGGGGCCAGCCAGCCTGGGCCGGTTTTCTCAGTCAGTCAGTGCGTGGTTTAATTTTTCTTTTTTTTCCCCCATGCATTTCATGAGAGAAAACTGCAATTCACAAAACCACCACTAGATGGCGCGCGTTCGCCGTCGACAAGGTGGATGGGGCGGCGGGAGGGGCAAAACACGGGTCGGGTCAGTCACTCACTCAGTCAGTCAGTCCATCACCTACCCGGCAGTGGGGAGTGAGAGTTCTGACATACACATACATATAGGTGA
>NW_012326378.1:0-1321 GCF_000151885.1 Dipodomys ordii
CAGAAGCATGAGAAGCAGAAGAAGGAGAAGCAGAAGACACAATATGAGATAAGCAAAAGAAGCAGAAGGAGTGTAAGAAACAGAAGAAGGAGAAGGAGTAGCAGAAAGAGAAGCAGAAGCAGAAGGAGAAAGAGTAGAAGTAGAAGCAGAAGAAGCTGAAGCAGGAGAAGCAGAAGAAGAAGAAGCAGCAAAAGGAGAAGAAGGAGCAAAAGGAGAAGGAGAAGCAGGAGAAGCAGAAGCAGAAGAGGAAGAAGCAGAAGGAGAAGCAGAAGGAGAAGCAGAAAGAGAAGCAGGAGAAGCAGAAGAAGCAGAAGCAGGAGAAGCAGAAGCAGAAGAAAAAGAAGAAGCATGAGAAGCAGAAGCAGAGGGAGAAGGAGAAGATGTAGAAGTGGAAGGAAAAGCAGAAAGAAAAGCAGAAGAACGAGAAGGAGAAGGAGAAACAGAAGGAGAAGCAGAAGGAGAGGCAGAGGGAGAAGCCGAAGGAGAAGCATAAGAACAAGCACAAGCAGAAGGAGATGCAGAAGGAGAAGCAGGAGAAGCAAAAGGTGAACCAAAAGAAGCAGGAGAAGCAGAAGCAGAAGAAGAAGCATAAGAACAAGCACAAGCAGAAGGAGATGCAGAAGGAGAAGCAGGAGAAGCTGAAGAAGCAGAAGCTGAAGGAGAAGCAGAAGTAGGAGAAGGAGAAGGAGAAGGAGGAGAAGCAGAAGTAGAAGGAGAAGCAGAAGCAGAATGAGTAGCAGAAAGAGAAGCAGGAGAAGCACAAGAAGCAGAAGCAGGAGAACCCGAAAGAGAAGAAGAAGAAGAAGCAGCAACAGAAGCAGGAGAAGCAGGAGAAGCTAAGAAGCAGAAGCAACTGAAGCAGAAGCAAAAGAAACAGAAGAAGCAGAAGTAGCAGAAGCAAAAGCAGAAGTAGAAGCAGAAGAACGAGAAGGAGAAAGAGAAATATAAGGAGAAGCAGAAGGAGAAGCAGAAGCAGAAGGAGAAGCAGAAGTAGGAGAAGGAGAAGGAAGAGCATCAGAAGCAATAGGAGAAGCCGAAGAAGAAGCAGAAGCAGAATGAGAAGCAGAAAGAGAAGCAGTAGAAGCAGAAGAAGCAAGAAAAGCAGAAGCAAAAGAAAGAGAAGAAGAAGAAGATGAAGATGATGATGATGATGATGATGATGATGATGAGATGAGAGATGAGATGATGAGAGAGAGAGAGAGAGAGAGAGAGAGAGAGAGAGAGATGAGAAGGAGAGCATAATGAGAGCAGTAGAGCAGAGAGCAGAGCAGGAGAAGCAGAAGCAGAGAAAAGATAGCATAGAGCAGATCAGAGGGAGAGA
>NW_012326379.1:0-1321 GCF_000151885.1 Dipodomys ordii
TTTATTGTATTTAAGCATGGGTCGTAGTAACTATTGTCCCATCCACCATGTAGAAGGTGTTCTCAATAAGGACAGTGGACGTTTCTTGAATTGCAGTTCTATCCCGAAAAAAGCATTGGGGCAAAAAAAGGTGGGATTACACCATTCTCTCCCTCCCCCCTCCCCACGCCCCTCCCTCCGCCTTAGGGCTTCCCTGGAGTCCTGCTCCTAATTATCTCTTTAATATCTCTTTATCTTCCAGCCCCTGCTTCCTGACCGGATGGTGATATCTGAAGCACTCAGCGGCAACCAGACAGCCAGAGGGGAACGCGAGCCATCCATGCAGGTGGCGTAACCGTCCATCCTCACCCCCCCCCCGCAGGCGATTACTCGACCACGACCACGACCTCCGACACCCCCCCCCCGCACCAAAATCCACAACCCTACCCTCGGAACAAAATAAAACAAATTTGCTTGAATCTCACGCTGCCTTTTGTTTGTAATTGACGCAATAGGCGAAGGGGAGGGATCTCATTTCTGGTGCCTGACGGGGGGGGAGGGGGGAGGGGGTGGGGGAATTGGAGAGGAGGGAAGAGGGGGCAGAGGGCATCTCAGTGTATCTGTGTGTGTGCGTGCGCGCATCTTTGAGGAAACTCAAAGATCGGACGCGACAGAGCATGTATGTAGTCCAGCCGGACCAATTCACCACGTCTCTGTCTCTTGTCTCTCTGTTTCTGTTTCTCTATTTCTCTCTCTGTGTCTCTCTTTGTCTCTGTCTGTCTGCCTGTCTGCCTGCCTGTCTGTCTGTCTGTCTGTCTGTCTCTCTCTCTATCGTTTGAATTCTCTCTCCCGCCCACCCGCCCGCCCGCACTCCCTCCCTCCTTTTCCTCTCGACTTGCCAGTCAATCCTGGGGCTTGAGCTACTGTACTGGCGCTCCAACACACAACGGTCCCACTCCGAGCCTGCCTGCCTGCCTGCCTGCCTATGCATGGGCCCCATACTCCAACGAGGCACATCATCATCCCCACCCCACCCCTTCTCTGAAAAGAAGGCAGTCTCTCTCGGGGCCAGCCAGCCTGGGCCGGTTTTCTCAGTCAGTCAGTGCGTGGTTTGTTTGTTCTTTTTTTCCCCCATGCATTTCATGAGAGAAAACTGCAATTCACAAAACCACCACTAGATGGCGCGCGTTCGCCGTCGACAAGGTGGATGGGGCGGCGGGAGGGGCAAAACACGGGTCGGGTCAGTCACTCACTCACTCAGTCAGTCCTCACCTACCCGGCAGTGGGGAGTGAGAGTTCTGACATACACATACATATAGGTTGTTATGATTCATTATTATGA
>NW_012326380.1:0-1321 GCF_000151885.1 Dipodomys ordii
AAGAATAAAGATACACGTCGGATTATCAGGCTTCAGCTACTCATCGGCTTATTCTGCTCTCCATCAGAATCTCATTCTGCTTATCCACAGTTCTCATCTCCTTCTCGTTCATCAGCTTTTATATCTGCTTCCATTCTGCTTCTGCTGCAACTGCTACTGCTTCTTCTGTTTCTTCTGCGTCTCCTTCTGCTTTTGATTCTCTTTCAGCTTCTGCTTCTCCTTCAGCTTCTCATTCAGCTTCTCCAGATTCTGCTTCTTCTGCTTCTCCTGCTTCCGCTTTTGCTTCAGGTTCTGCTTCTGCTTCTTCGGATTCTTATGCTTCTGCTTCTCCTGCTTCTGCTTCTTCTGCTTCCCCTCCTCTTTCTGCTTCTCCTTCTGTTTCTGCTTCTCCTGCTTCTGCTTCTTCTGCTTTTCCTGCTTCTCTTTCTGCTTCTCCTTCTGCTTTTCCTTCTCCTTCTGCTTCTGCTCCTTCTCCTTCTTCTGTTTCTTCTGCTTCTCCCGCTTCTGCTTCTTCTGCTTCTCCTGCTTCTCGTTCTGCTTCTCTTCGTCAGCTTCTCTTTCTACTTCTGCTTCTGCTTCTTCCGATTCTGCTTCTTCTACTTCTTCTCTCCTTCTGCTTCTGCTTCTTCTGCTTCTCCTGTTTCTCCTTCTGCATCTCCTTCTGTTTGTGCTTTTCCGTCTGCTTCTTCTTCTGCTTCTGTTTCTCCTTCTCCTTCTTCTGCTTCTCCGTCTGATTCTGCTTCTTCTTCCTTTCCTGATTCTCCTTCTGCTTCTCCTTCTTCTTCTCCTTCTGTTTCTCCTTCTCCTTCTCGTTCTTCTGCTATTCCTTCTGCTTCTCTTTCTGCTTCTTCATCTTCAGCTTCTTCTGCTACTGCTTCTTCTTCTTCTGTTTCTTCTGCTTCTCCTTCTGCTTTTGCTTCTCTTTCTGCTTCTGCTTCTCCTTCTGGTTCTCCTTCTTCTTCTCCAGATTCTGCTTCTTCTGCTTCTCCTTCCGCTTCAGGTTCTGCTTCTGCTTCTTCGGCTTCTTCTGCTTCTATTTCTGCTCTCCTTCTGTTTCTGCTTCTCTTTATGCTCCTGTTTCTTCTCCTTCTTCTATTTCTTCTGCTTATGCTTCTCCAGCTTCTCCTGCTTCTCCTTCTGTTTCTCTTTATTCTTATCCTTCTGCTTCTCCTTCTCCTTCTTCTGTTTCTCCTTCTGCTTCTGCTTCTCCTTCTGCATCTTCTTCTGTTTCAATTTCTCCTTCTTCTGCTTTTCATTCTGCTTCTGCTTCTCCTGCTTCTCCTTCTCCTTCTCCTTCTCTTTCTGCTTCTGCTTATCCTTC
>NW_012326381.1:0-1321 GCF_000151885.1 Dipodomys ordii
GTCTTTCGGCCTTTCCAGAGCATGACTGCGGTCCCCGCATCCCAGCGATCCAGATCTTAGAGTCAGTGACCGTGGTAGCGCAGGAGCGTCCATTATTCATATCTATTATGACCGGGTGGAGCCGGTTCAGAAACCTCCCCCTCCAACCTCCAGTCTGGGAGTGAGAACTCCCTGCCTTACAAGTGTGTGGGGTGCAAAGCCAGTAAGTAGTAAGTACCCTGACACACATGGGAACAAGATGTTCTTTTCTGAGACTCAGGCAAAACATTAGCCAATATACTCTCTTTGCAATTTTAGTGATAACAAAAACAGCTCAATACAATTTCAACTAAAAATCCAAACAGCAAGCAGAAGAACCTGCTCAGCATTAACTGAATAAGGGTGTGTGTGTGTGTGTGTGTGTGTATGGGGATAAATAGTAGAACTAACAACTGGAGACCTGACTCCAAGACAGGGATTGATATAGATGAAGCTGAAACTTTTCTTCCTCCTTCCTCCCTGGATGTCCTATAGTCTGGCCTGCTTGCATCCCTTCCCTCCTGGGAACTAAATGAGAAATGTGGTATTAAATTATTTCTCTCATAGACAGAGATTTGTTATTTTATTCTATTGTGTAATAATCCAGTTCTTCTGTTCCTAAAACCAGAGTGTGGTGGTCACTCATGAACACCTGTGTACAAAGGCCTGGCATGTGGTAGGAACTCGTGAACACCTGTGTACAATGGTGGTGTATAGTGGGCACTTGTGAACAATCTGGGCCTAAGCACAACCAAGTTTCCTTGCCTACCTGGTCATGATCCTTTGACCTGGAGTATGCCAAGTGGGCTCACTGGGCTGAAGCCTGAGCTGTGAATCCCTGCGTCCCAACAGCACTGCCAGGGGTCAGCCTGTTACATGGCTCTTCTGAGGGCTCAGGAGCCTCTCCTGGGAAAAGCCAAGCAAGAAGGAGAAAGGGGCCCAGAAAGGGACCAAGACTGAGCACCCCAAAAGTCACCACCACCACCACTACCACCACCTGCCACCTGGGAATGAACCTGGCTTTGGCCACAGTCTTCCCTGGAAGTCCAGCCAAGCATGGCCACCGTGCCTTGCCGGGCTCCCCAGGACATCAGGGCTGCTCCCCATTCCTCATCCTCAGCCCTACTCCTTGTCCTCATGGTGGTGGTGGTCATGGTTCTGGTCATCGACCCCATGCCCAGCCCTCGGCCCTCTGCTGCCCTAGCAAGCAGCACACAAACTCCTGGAACTTGATGGCTCCATTGCGGTTGGAATCCAGGTGTTGGAACATGGCCTTGGTGTCCGCGGGATACAGTCTCAGCTC
>NW_012326382.1:0-1321 GCF_000151885.1 Dipodomys ordii
CCTCCCCCTCCCCCTGCCCCTCCGCAACACGTCGGCTGGCGGTCGAAACCCTGCCCTCCCACCTCCCCGTCGTCATGGCTACGACAGAGGAAAAGCAAATGATGATAATAATGAATCATAACAACCTATATGTATGTGTATGTCAGAACTCTCACTCCCCACTGCCGGGTAGGTGAGGACTGAATGACTGAGTGAGTGACTGACCCGACCCGTGTTTTGCCCCTCCCGCCGCCCCATCCACCTTGTCGACGGCGAACGCGCGCCATCTAGTGGTGGTTTTGTGAGTTGCAGTTTTCTCTCATGAAATGCATGGGGGAAAAAAAAGAACAAATAAACCACGCACTGACTGACTGAGAAAACCGGCCCAGGCTGGCTGGCCCCGAGAGAGACTGCCTTCTTTTCAGAGAAGGGGTGGGGTGGGGATGATGATGTGCCTCGTTGGAGTATGGGGCCCATGCATAGGCAGGCAGGCAGGCAGGCTCGGACTGGGACCGTTGTGTGTTGGAGCACCAGTACAGTAGCTCAAGCCCCAGGATTGACTGGCAAGTCGAGAGGAAAAGGAGGGAGGGAGTGCGGGCGGGCGGGCGGGCGGGAGAGAGAATTCAAACGAGAGAGAGACAGAGAGAGAGACAGACAGACAGACAGACAGTCAGACAGACAGACAGAGACAAAGAGAGACACAGAGAGAGAAATAGAGAAACAGAAACAGAGAGACAAGAGACAGAGACGTGGTGAATTGGTCCGGCTGGACTACATACATGCTCTGTCGCGTCCGATTTTTGAGTTTCCTCAAAGATGCACGCACGCACACACACAGACACACTGAGATGCCCTCTGCCCCCTCTTCTCTCCTCTCCAATTCTCCCGCCCCCTCCTCCCTCCCCCCCAAGTCAGGGACCAGAAATGGGATCCCTCCCCTTCGCCTATTGCGTCAATTACAAACAAAAGGCAGCGTGAGATTCAAGCAAATTTGTTTTATTTTGTTCCGAGGGTAGGGTTGTGGATTTTGTTGCGAAGGGGGGGTCGGAGGTCGTGGTCGTGGTCGAGTAATCGCCTGCGGGGGGGGGTGAGGATAGACGGTTACGCCACCTGCATGGATGGCTCGCGTTCCCCTCTGGCTGTCTGGTTGCCGCTGAGTGCTTCAGATATCACCATCCGGTCAGGAAGCAGGGGCTGGAAGATAAAGAGATATTAAAGAGATAATTAGGAGCAGGACTCCAGGGAAGCCCGAAGGCGGGGGGGGGCGGAGGGAGGGGGGAGGGAGAGAATGGTGGAGAGGAGGGGAGACGGATCTATCCAGGGAACGAGCGACTCCTCCCCT
>NW_012326383.1:0-1321 GCF_000151885.1 Dipodomys ordii
GTCGTAATCAAGACCTTAACCCCTGTTCAGATTTCCCGGTCCAGCGACCGAGATATCAGGTCGTTAGCCTCTACGTCAGTCACGCGGATACGACACCAGGCTATAACAATATTCACACTCTCCCTCCGCAACAAGTCGGCTGGCGGTCGAAACCCCGCCCTCCCCCCTCCCCGTCGTCATGGCTACGACAGAGGAAAAGCAAATGATGATAATAATGAATCATAACAACCTATATGTATGTGTATGTCAGAACTCTCACTCCCCACTGCCGGGTAGGTGAGGACTGAGTGACTGAGTGAGTGACTGACCCGACCTGTGTTTTGCCCCTCCGGCCGCGCCATCCACCTTGTCGACGGCGAACGCGCGCCATCTAGTGGTGGTTTTGTGAATTGCAGTTTTCTCTCATGAAATGCATGGGGGAAAAAATGAACAAACAAACCACGCACTGACTGACTGAGAAAACCGGCCCAGGCTGGCTGGCCCCGAGAGAGACTGCCTTCTTTTCAGAGAAGGGGTGGGGTGGGGATGATGATGTGCCTCGTTGGAGTATGGGGCCCATGCATAAGCAGGCAGGCAGGCAGGCAGGCTCGGAGTGGGACCGTTGTGTGTTGGAGCGCCAGTACAGTAGCTCAAGCCCCAGGATTGACTGGCAAGTCGAGAGAAAATGGAGGGAGGGAGTGCGGGCGGGCGGGCGGGCGGGAGAGAGAATTCAAACGAGAGAGAGAGAGAGAGAGAGAGAGACAGACAGACAGACAGACAGACAGACAGAGACAAAGAGAGACACAGAGAGAGAAATAGAGAAACAGAAACAGAGAGACAAGAGACAGAGACGTGGTGAATTGGTCCGGCTGGACTACATACATGCTCTGTCGCGTCCGATCTTTGAGTTTCCTCAAAGATGCACGCACGCACACACACAGATACACTGAGATGCCCTCTGCCCCCTCTTCTCTCCTCTCCAATTCCCCCGCCCCCTCACCCCTCCCCCCCCCCGTCAGGCACCAGAAATGAGATCCCTCCCTTTCGCCTATTGCGTCAATTACAAACAAAAGGCAGCGTGAGATTCAAGCAAATTTGTTTTATTTTGTTCCGAGGGTAGGGTTGTGGATTTTGGTGCGGGGGGGGGGTCGGAGGTCGTGGTCGTGGTCGAGTAATCGCCTGTGGGTGGGGTGGGTGAGGATGGACGGTTACGCCACCTGCATGGATGGCTCGCGTTCCCCTCTGGCTGTCTGGTTGCCGCTGAGTGCTTCAGATATCACCATCCGGTAAAGAAGCAGGGGCTGGAAGATAAAGAGATATTAAAGAGATAATTTAGGAGTGA
>NW_012326384.1:0-1321 GCF_000151885.1 Dipodomys ordii
AAAGGAGAAGCTGAAGGAGAAGCAGAAGCAGAATGAGAAAGCAGAAAGAGAAGCAGTAGCAGCAGAAGCAGCAGGTAAAAGATGCAGCAGCATAAGGAGAAGCAGAAGAAGAAGAAGAAGAAGAAGAAGAAGAAGAAGAAGAAGAAGAAGAAGAAGAAGAAGAAGAAGAAGAAGAAGAAGAAGAAGAAGAAGAAGAAGAAGAAGAAGAAGAAGAAGAAGGAGAAGGAGAAGCATAAGGAGAAGCATAAGGAGAAGAAGTAGAAGCAGAAGAATCAGAAGCAGGATAAGCAGAAGCAGTAGAAAAAGAATAAGCATAAGAAGAAGAATCAGAGGGAGAAGAAGAAGAAGGAGAAGAAACAGCAGAAAGAGAGCTAGAAGGAGAATCAGAAGGAGAAGCAGAAGAAGGAGTAGCAGAAGCAGAAGAAGCAGCAGAAGGAGAAGCAGAAGCAGAAAAAGACGCAGAACGAGAAGCAGGAGAAGCAGAAGAAGCAGAAGCAGAAGGAGAAGCAGAAGTAGGAGAAGGAGAAGGAAGTGCAGCAGAAGCAATAGGAGAAGCAGAAGGAGAAGCAGAAGCAGGATGAGAAGCAGAAAGAGAAACAGTAGAAGGAGAAGAAGCAGGAAAAGCAGAAGCAGAAGAAAGAGAAGAAGAAGACGAAAAAGAAGAAGAAGAAGAGGAAGAAGAAGAAGAAGAAGAACCAGAAGCATAAGGAGAAGCATAAGGAGAAGCAGTAGAAGCAGAAGCAGGAGAAGCAGAAGCAGAAGAAAAAGAATAAGCAAAAGAAGCAGAAGCAGTGGGAGAAGCAGAAGAAGGAGAAGGAGCAGCAGAAGGAGAAGCAGAAGCTGAAAGAGAAGCAGAAACAGAAGGAGAACAAGAAGGAGAAGCAGGAGAATCAGAAGAAGCAGAAGTAGAAGCAGAAAGAGGAGAAGAAGGAGAAGCAGAAGTAGAAGCAGAAGAAACAGAAGAAGAAGAAGCAGAAGAAACAGAAGCAAAAGGAACAGAAGAAGGAGAAGAGCAGATGCAGAAGCAGAAGGAGAAGCAGAAGCAGAAGGAGAAGCAGAAAGAGAAGCAGGAGAAGCAGAAGAAGCAGGAGAAGCAGAAGCAGAAGAAACAGGAGAAGCCGAAGAAGCAGAAGCAGAATCTGAAGCAGAAGGAGAAACAGAAGAAGCACAATCTGAAGCAGAAGCAGAAGAAACAGAAATAGTAGAATAAGCAGAAGCAGAAGCACCAGGAGAAGCAGAAGGAGAAGAAGGAGAAGGCGAAAGAGAAGGATTAGGAGTAGGAGAAGCAAAAGGATAAGCAGAAGCAGAAAGAGACGCATGA
>NW_012326385.1:0-1320 GCF_000151885.1 Dipodomys ordii
TTCTCGTGCTTCTTCTTCTTCTGCTTCTCCTGCTTCTCTTTCTGCTTTTCCTTCTGTTTCTGCTTCTCCTTCTGCTTCTGCTTCTTCTCCTTCTTCTCTTTCTTCTGCTTCTGCTTCTCCTGCTTCTCCTGCTTCTCGTTCTGCTTCTCTTTCTGCTTCTCCTTCTCCTTCTCCTTCTTCTGCTTCTCCTTTTGCTTCTGCTTCTCCTTCTGCTTCTGCTTCAATTTCTCCTTCTACTTCTCCTTCTGCTTCTGCGTCTTCTCTTTCTTCTGCTTCTCCTGCTTCTGGTTCTCCAGCTTCTCCTACTTCTCGTGCTGCTTCTCCTTCTGCGTCTCTTTCTGCTTCTGCTTATCCTTTTGCTTCTCCTACTCCTAATCCTTCTCTTTCGCCTTCTCCTTCTTCTTCTTCTTCTTCTTCTTCTTCTTCTTCTTCTTCTTCTTCTTCTTCTTCTTCTTCTTCTTCTTCTTCTTCTTCTTCTTCTTCTTCTTCTTCTTCTTCTTCTGCTTCTCCTGCTGCTTCTGCTTCTGCTTATTCTACTATTTCTGCTGTTTCTTCTGCTTCTGCTTCATTGTGCTTCTTCTGATTCTGCTTCACATTCTGCTTCTGCTTCTTCGGCTTCTCCTGTTTTTTCTGCATCTGCTTCTCCTGCTTCTTCTGCTTCTCTTTCTGCTTCTCCTTCTGCTTCTGCTTCTCCTTCTGCTTCTGCTTCTGCTCTTCTCCTTCTTCTGTTTCTTTTGCTTCTGTTTCTTCTGCTTCTTCATCATCTGTTTCTTCTGATTCTACTTTTGCTTCTCCTTCTTCTCCTTCTCTTTCTGCTTCAACTTCTGCTTCTTCTGAATCTCCTGCTTCTCCTTCTTATTCTCCTTCTGTTTCTGATTCTCTTTCTGCTTCTGCTTCTCCTTCTGCTGCTCCTTCTCCTTCTCCTTCTTCTGCTTCCCCCACTGCTTCTGCTTCTGCTTCTTTTGCTGATTCTTTATCTTCTGCTTCTCCTGCTTCTGCTTCTCCTGCTTCAGCTTCTTCTGCTTCTCCTTATGCTTCTCCTTCTACTACTTCTTCTTCTTCTTCATCTTCTTCTTCTTCTTCTTCTTCTTCTTCTTCTTCTTCTACTTCTGCTTCTTCGACTTCTTATAAAAATTCTTCTTATCTTTCATTTTATGCTAATTCTATGACAACCGCTTCAGCTGCTGCGGCTTCTGCTGCTTCTACTGATAATGCTGATCATACTCAACATGTCCTTACTGTCTCCTGCTCATTCAACAACTCTTTTAACAGGCTTTACTTCTTACAGCTACTTCTCTTAAAAGCAGAAACGAATACAAT
>NW_012326386.1:0-1320 GCF_000151885.1 Dipodomys ordii
CTTCTGCTCCTTCTCCTTCTTCTGTTTCTTCTTCTTCTTCTGCTTTTCAGGCTTCTGCTTCTCCTGATTGTCCTTCTGCTTCTGCTTCTCCTTCTCCCTCTTCTGCTTCTCTTTCTGCTTCTGCTTCTTCTGATTCTCCAACTTCTCCTTCTGTTTCTGCTTCTCTTTCTGCTTCTGCATCTCCTTCTGAGTCACCTTCTGCTGCTCCTTCTCCTTCTTCTGTTTCTCCCTCTGCTTCTATTTCTGCTTCTTATGCTTCTTCTTTTTCTTCTGCTTCTGCTTCTCCTGCTTCTGCTTCTTATGCTTCTACTGCTTCTTCTTCTGGTTCTGCTTCTTCTGCTTCTACTTCTCTTTCTGCTTCTGCTTCTCCTGCTTGTTTTTCTGCTTCTTCTGCTGCTTCTCCTTCTGCTGCTTCTTTTACTACTCCTTGTGCTTCTCTTTTTGCTTCTCCTTCTGCTTCTGCTTCTGCTTCTTCTGTTTTTCCTGCCTGAATTTCTGGTTCTACTTCTTCTGCTGCTTCTCCGTCTGCTTCTGCTTCTCCTTCTGCTAATATTTCTGCTTCTTCTGCTTCTTCTCTTTCGGATTCTCCTGCTTCTGCTTCTTGTGCTTCTCCTGCTTCTCTTTCTGCTTCTCATTCCGCTTCTGCTTCTCCTTCTGCTTCTGCTTCTCCTCCTTCTCCTTCTCCTACTTCTGCTTCTCCTTCATCTTCTGCTTCTTCTGCTTCTCCTGCTTCTCCTTCTGCATCGCCTTCTGCTTGTGCTTGTCCTTATGCTTCTTCTTCTGCCTCTGCTTCTCCTTCTCCTTCTTTTGCTTCTCCTTTTGCTTCTGCTTCTTCTGCTTTTCCTGCTTCTCCTTCTGCTTCTGCTTCTTCTGCTTCTCCTTCTGCATCTTCTTCTGCTTCTGCTTCTCCTTTTCCTTCTTCTGCTTCTCCTTCTTATTCTCCTACTGCTTCTCCTTCTCTTTACCTTCTCTTTCTTGGTCTTCTGCTTTTCCTTCTGTTTCTCGTTCTGCTTCTGCTACAACTGCTACTGCTTCTACTTCTTCTGTTTCTTCTGCTTCTCCTTCTGCTTTTGATTCTCTTTCTGCTTCTGCTTCTCCTTCTGCTTCTCCAGATTCTGCTTATTCTGCTTCTCCTGCTTCTCCTTCTGCTTCAGTTCTCCTTCTGCTTCTTCGGATTCTTATGCTTCTGCTTCTCCTGCTTCAGCTTCTTCTGCTTCCCCTCCTTCTCTTTCTGCTTCTCCTTCTGTATCTGCTTCTCTTCTGCTTCTGCTTCTAGTCCTTCTCCTGTTTGTTCTCCTTATGCTTCTCTGTTTCTGCATC
>NW_012326387.1:0-1320 GCF_000151885.1 Dipodomys ordii
GTTTTTTCTTTCATGCATGTGTTTTCTAACGAATTATAAGATTATCTTCTTTGTGCTTTGTATGTCCCTCCCCCCACAGTATAACCCCTGCTTTCAATATATTTGATGTCAGTATAACTTGAGGAGGAGATGGGGAAAAACCAGTTGTTTAAGGATACAGGTGGACTGATGCAACAATGAGAAGTACTAGTTGTCATGTCCAAAACGAACTTTACAACGTCGGTGGGGGGGGAGGGGGGAGGGGGGAAGGAGAAGGATTGGGATGGGGGGAGGGGGGAGGCTGGGAAGTGATGTGAAGGATAAACAAAGGAGGAGGCTGCAATGCTTGGTAAGGAATGTACGCATTATCCTGCCCATGCAATTGTAACCCCTCTGTACAGTATTTTCACAAATAAAATAAAAAATAAAAATGAAATAAAAAAAATATTAGAGTTTACCAGGTACCCCTGGCTCACACCTGTAATCTTAGCTACTGAGGATGCTTAGGTCCAGATGAATGCAGATTCCATCTCCAACTAAATGCCAGCAAAGTGCTACACTAGAGGTATGGCTCAATGGTAGAGTGCCAGCCATGAGCAAGCAAGCCAAATGTGTGAAGCCCTGGTACAATGAGAAAAACAAATCGTTTAAATAGGGATACAGCTGGACCCATTGCAACAATGAGATGTACAAGTCATTATGTCGAAAATGAACTTTACAACTTTGGTGGGGGGGCAGGGAAAACTGGGTGGGGGGCGGGGGGGAGGATGGGAAGGGATGGGAAGGGGAAACTAAGGAGGCGGCTACAATGCTTGATAAGAAATGTACTCATTATCTTGCCCATATAATTTTTAACCCTCTGTACAGTATTTTCACAATAAAAAAGACAGATTCAAGCTCAATGCTAATTTAGGTTTACATTTCTTTTCTTATTTTTACAACCATAAATAATAGTTTTTCAGTTCTATAAATGCCATCAGCAGTAATTTCCTTTGCTGCATGGTGCCTACATAATAAACACAGACAACTGTCTATCAGTCAAGCAATGCATTAAACAAATATTATTAGGTTCCCATACTTTAGCTAATAATTAGATAACTTATGTATATTGTACTCTGGCTGTCTAATTTTTCACACTTTCTTGTGTCTTCCCTCCCCTCCCCATTTACTGGGACAATAGGAAACTTTCCAAGATATACCCAAGCCAGATGGAAATATTGGGGCCCCCGGGGCAAGTCCTTGTTCTCCTCAGCCACAGTGGCCACAGTGGGTAAAATCATCAGTCATTTCATTACTTGTCTGTGTGCGTTTTACAGATTTGTGTTACAAAGGACTTAGTTA
>NW_012326388.1:0-1320 GCF_000151885.1 Dipodomys ordii
TCACTGCTTTTGCTTCTCTTTCTGCTTCTGCTTCTCCTTCTGGTTCTCCTTCTTCTTCTCCAGATTCTGCTTCTTCTGCTTCTCCTTCTGCTTTAGGTTCTGCTTTTGCTTCTTCGGCTTCTTCTGCTTCTATTTCTGCTTCTCCTTCTGTTTCTGCTTCTCTTTCTGCTTCTGCTTCTTCTCCTTCTTCTATTTCTTCTGATTCTGCTTCTCCTGCTTCTGCTTCTCCTGCTTCTCTTTCTGTTTCTCTTTATGCTTCTCCTTCTGCTTCTCCTTCTTCTGCTTCTACTACTGCTTCTGCTTCTTCTTCTGCATCTTCTGTTTCAATTTCTCCTTCTTCTGCTTTTCATTCTGCTTCTGCTTCTCCTGCTTCTGCTTCTTCTGCTTCTTCTGCTTCTCCTTCTCATTCTCCTTCTCTTTCTGCTTCTGCTTATCCTTCTGTTTCTCCTACTCCTAATCCTTCTCTTTCTCCTTGTTCTTCTTCTGCTTCTCGTTCTTCTTCTGCTTCTTCTGCTTGTTCTGTTTTTCTGCTTCTACTTTTCCAGCTTCTGCTGCTTCTGCTTCTCCTTCTGCTTCAGGTTCTCCTTCTGGTTCTTGGGCTTCTTCTGTTTCTTCTGCTTCTGCTTCTCCTGCTACTGCTTCTTCTGCTTCTTCTGCTTCTTTTTTGCTTATCCTTCTGCTTCTGCTTCTCCTTCTGCTCCTTCTCTTTCTTCTGTTTCTTCTTCTTCTGCTCCTCCCGCTTCTGCTTCTTCTGCTTCTCCTGCTTGTCCTTCTCCTTCTGCTTCTCCTTCTCCTTCTTCTCCTTCTCTTTCTGCTTCTGCTTCTGCTTCTTCTGATTTTCCTACTTCTCCTTCTTCTTCTCCTTCTGTTTCTGCTTCTCTTTCTGCTGCTGCATCTCCTTCTGCTTCACCTTCTTCTGCTCTTTCTCCTTCTTTTGTTTCTCCCTCTGCTTCTGCTTCTTATGCTTCTTCTTTATCTTCTGCTTCTGCTTCTCCTGCTTCTGCTTCTTGTGCTTCTACTGCTTCTTCTTCTGCTTCTGTTTCTTCTGCTTCTACTTCTCTTTCTGCTTCTGCTTCTCCTGCTTGTTTTTCTGCTTCTTCTGCTGCTTCTCCTTCTGCTGCTTCTTCTACTTCTCCTACTGCTTCTCTTTTTGCTTCTCCTTCTGCTTCTGCTTCTGCTTCTTCTGTTTCTCCTGCCTGAATTTCTGGTTCTACTTCTTCTGCTGCTTCTCCTTCTGCTTCTGCTTCTACTTCTGCTTCTGATTCTGCTTCTTCTCTTTCGGCTTCTCCTGTTTCTGCTTCTTGTGCTTCTCCTGCTTCT
>NW_012326389.1:0-1320 GCF_000151885.1 Dipodomys ordii
GGAGAAACATTATGTGAAGCTTAATGTGAATCAGATGAAGGTGCAGGAGAAGGAAATTTTTCATGTGATTCAGAAAGAGCAGCAGAAGGAGAAGCAGGAGATGTAGATTCAGGAGAAGCAGAAGCAGAAGAAAAAGGAGGACAAGAAGCAGAAGCAGAAGGAGAAGCAGATACAGAAAGAGAAGGAGGGGAAGCAGAAGAAGCAGAAGCAGGAGAAGCAGAAGCATAAGAACCCGAAGAAGCAGAAGCAGAACCTGAAGCAGAAGGAGAAGCAGGAGAAGCAGAAGAAGCAGAATCTGGACAAGCAGAATGAGAAGCAGAAGGAGAAGCAGAAGCGGAAAGAGAATCAAAAGCAGAAGGAGAAGCAGAAGAAACAGAAGAAGCAGAAGCAGTAGTAGCAGAAGTAGAAGGAGAAGCAGAAGGAAAAGCAGAAAAACGAGAAGGAGAAGGAAAAACAGAAGCAGAAGCAGAAGGAGAATCAGAAGGAGAAGCAGAAGAAGCAGAAGGAGAAGCGAAGGAGAAGCAGAAGAAGAAGCATAAGGACAAGCACAAGCAGAAGGAGATGCAGAAGGAGAAGCAGGAGAAGCAGAAGAAGCAGAAGCAGAAGAAGAAATAGAAGTAGGAGAAGGAGAAGGAAGAGCAGCAGAAGCAATAGGAGAAGCAGAAGAAGAATGAGAAGCAGAAAGAGAAGCAGTGGAAGCAGAAGAAGCAGGAAAAACAGAAGCAGAAGAAAGAGAAGAAGAAGGAGAAGAAGAAGAAGAAGAAGAAGAAGAAGAAGAAGAAGAAGAAGAAGAAGAAGAAGAAGAAGAAGAAGAAGAAGAAGAACAAGAAGAAGAAGAAGAAGAAGAAGAAGAAGAAGAAGAAGAAGAAGAAGAAGGAGAAGAAGAAGAAGAAGAAGAAGAAGAAGAAGAAGAAGAAGAAGAAGAAGAAGAAGAAGAAGAAGAAGAAGAAGAAGAAGAAGAAGAAGAAGAAGAAGAAGAAGAAGAAGGAGAAGGAGAAGCATAAGTAGAAGCAGTAGAAGCGGAAGAATCAGAAGCAGGAGAAGCAGAACCTGGAGAAACAGAAGGCGAAGCAGAAGCAGAAAGAGAAGCAAAAGCAGGAGAAGCAGAAGAAACAGAAGAAGCAGAGGCAGTAGCAGAAGAAGCAGAAGATGCAGAAGCAGAAGGAGAAGCAGAAGGAGAAGCAGAAGAACGAGAATGAGAAGTAGAAGGAGAAACAGAAGGAGAAGCAGAAAGAGAAGCAGAAGAAGGAGCAGGAGAAGGAAAAGCAGCAGGAGAAGCAGAAAGAGCGGCAGAGGAGAAGCAGAGATGTAGAAACAGGA
>NW_012326390.1:0-1320 GCF_000151885.1 Dipodomys ordii
GAAGAATCAGATTCAGAAGAAGCAGAAGCAGAATTAGAAAGAGAATCTGTCGAAGAGAAGCAGATCGAGAAGCAGGAGAAGCATAAGAAGTAGAAGCGGGAGAAGCAGAAGAAGAAACGGAAGAAGGAGAAGGAGCATAAGCAGAAGGTGAAGCAGAAATCGAAGCAGGAAAAGCAGAAGAAGCAGAAGCAGGAGAAGCTGAAGGAGAAGAAACAGGAGAAGGACAAGAAGCAGAAGCAGAAGCAGAAGGAGAAGCAGAAACAGAAGGAGAAGCAGAAAGAGAAAGAGGGGAAGCTGAAGAAGCAGAAGCAGGAGAAGCAGAAGCATAAGAATCCGAAGAAGCAGAAGCAGAACCTGAAGCAGAAGGAGAAGCAGGAGAAGCAGAAGAAGCCGAATCTGGAGAAGCAGAATGAGAAGCTGAAGTAGAAGCAGAAGCAGAAGCAGAAAGAGAATCAAAAGCAGAGGGAGAAGCAGAAGAAACAGAAGAAGCAGAAGCAGTAGCAGTTGCAGCAGAAGCAGAAGGAGAAGCAGAAGGAAAAGCAGAAGAACGAGAAGGAGAAGGAGAAACAGAAGGAGAAGCAGAAGGAGAATCAGAAGGAGAAGCAGAAGAAGCAGAAGGAGAAACAGAAGCAGAAGAAACAGCAGAAAGAGAAGCAGAAGCAGAAGAAGATGCAGAAGGAGAAGCAGGAGAAGCAGAAGAAGCAGAAGCAGAAGGAGAAGTAGAAGAAGGAGGAGAAGGAAGAGCCGCAGAAGCAATAGGAGAAGCAGAAAGAGATGCAGAAGCAGAATGAGAAGCAGAAAGAGAAGCAGTAGAAGCAGAAGAAGCAGGAAAAGCAGAAGCAGAAGAAAGAGAAGAAGACGAAGAAGAAGAAGAAGAAGCATAAGGAGAAGCATAAGGAGAAGCATAAGGAGAAGTATAAGGAGAAGGAGTAGAAGCAGAAGAAGTAGAAGCAGGAGAAGCAGAAGCAGAAGGAAAAGAATAAGCAAAAGAAGCAGAAGCAGAAGCAGTGGGAGAAGCAGAAGAAGGAGAAGGAGAAGGAGCAGCAGAAGGAGAAGCAGAAGCAGAAAGAGAAGCAGAAACAGTAGGAGAACAAGAAGGAGAAGCAGGAGAATCAGAAGAAGCAGAAAGAGAAGGAGAAGAAGGAGAAGCAGAAGTAGAATCAGAAGAAACAGAAGAAGTAGCAGAAGAAACAGAAGCAAAAGAAACAGAAGAAGAAGAAGAGCAGAAGCAGAAGCAGAAGGAGAAGCAGAAGCAGAAGGAGAAGCAGAAAGAGAAGCAGGAGAACCAGAAGAAGCAGGAGAAGCAGAAGCAGAAGAAAC
>NW_012326391.1:0-1320 GCF_000151885.1 Dipodomys ordii
AAATAGGAAAAGGAGGGAAGAAATCCCCCCGCCCCCGCCCCGCCTTCGGGCTTCCCTGGAGTCCTGCTCCTAATTATCTCTTTAATATCTCTTTATCTTCCAGCCCCTGCTTCCTGACCGGATGGTGATATCTGAAGCACTCAGCGGCAACCAGACAGCCAGAGGGGAACGCGAGCCATCCATGCAGGTGGCGTAACCGTCCATCCTCACCCCCCCCCCGCAGGCGATTACTCGACCACGACCACGACCTTCGACCCCCCCCCCCCCGCACCAAAATCCACAACCCTACCCTCGGAACAAAATAAAACAAATTTGCTTGAATCTCACGCTGCCTTTTGTTTGTAATTGACGCAATAGGTGAAGGGGAGGGATCTCATTTCTGGTGCCTGACGGGGGGGGAGGGGGGAGGGGGCGGGGGAATTGGAGAGGAGAGAAGAGGGGGCAGAGGTCATCTCAGTGTATCTGTGTGTGTGCGTGCGTGCATCTTTGAGGAAACTCAAAGATCGGACGTGACAGAGCATGTATGTAGTCCAGCCGGACCAATTCACCACGTCTCTGTCTCTTGTCTCTCTGTTTCTGTTTCTCTATTTCTCTCTCTGTGTCTCTTTGTCTCTGTCTGTCTGTCTGTCTGTCTCTCTCTCTCTCTCTCTCTCTCTCTCTCGTTTGAATTCTCTCTCCCGCCCGCCCGCCCGCCCGCACTCCCTCCCTCCTTTTCCTCTCGACTTGCCAGTCAATCCTGAGGCTTGAGCTACTGTACTGGCGCTCCAACACACAACGGTCCCACTCCCAGCCTGCCTGCCTGCCTGCCTGCCTATGCATGGGCCCCATACTCCAACGAGGCACATCATCATCCCCACCCCACCCCTTCTCTGAAAAGAAGGCAGTCTCTCTCGGGGCCAGCCAGCCTGGGCCGGTTTTCTCAGTCAGTCAGTGCGTGGTTTGTTTGTTCTTTTTTTTCCCCCATGCATTTCATGAGAGAAAACTGCAATTCACAAAACCACCACTAGATGGCGCGCGTTCGCCGTCGACAAGGTGGATGGGGCGGCGGGAGGGGCAAAACACGGGGTCGGGGTCAGTCACTCACTCAGTCAGTCAGTCCTCACCTACCCGGGCAGTGGGGGAGTGAGAGTTCTGACATACACATACATATAGGTTGTTATGATTCATTATTATCATCATTTGCTTTTCCTCTGTCGTAGCCATGACGACGGGGAGGGGGGAGGGCGGGGTTTCGACCGCCAGCCGACGTGTTGCGGAGAGGGAGGGGGAGGGGGAGGAGTCGCTCGTTCCCTGGATAGATCCGTCTCCCCTCCTCTCCAC
>NW_012326392.1:0-1320 GCF_000151885.1 Dipodomys ordii
GATAGTGTACATATGGAGAGTGAGATGGTTAAATCTATGGCTAGCCAGAGAGTAGATGGTGGTTATAGGTTTGTGGAATCATGGAGTATCTTTAAAGGGTAGGTCACCTGATCCGTATTTTTTTACAGGAGACCTAATATTACATTTTCAAGAACTTTACAAAAATAATGCCACTAGATAGGGACAACAAAAAAACACGACCCGCCACGCGCGACTTCGGGCTTCCCTGGAGTCCTGCTCCTAATTATCTCTTTAATATCTCTTTATCTTCCAACCCCTGCTTCCTGACCGGATGGTAATATCTGAAGCACTCAGCGGCAACCAGACAGCCAGAGGGGAACGCGAGCCATCCATGCAGGTGGCGTAACCGTCCATCCTCACCCCCCTCCCCGCAGGCGATTACTCGACCACGACCATGACCTCACACCTCCCCCCGCACCAAAATCCACAACCCTACCCTCGGAACAAAATAAAACAAATTTGCTTGAATCTCACGCTGCCTTTTGTTTGTAATTGACGCAATAGGCGAAGGGGAGGGATCTCATTTCTGGTGCCTGACGGGGGGGGGGGGAGGGGGGAGGGGGCGGGGGAATTGGAGAGGAGAGAAGAGGGGGCAGAGGGCATCTCAGTGTATCTGTGTGTGTGCGTGCGTGCATCTTTGAGGAAACTCAAAGATCGGACGCGACAGAGCATGTATGTAGTCCAGCCGGACCAATTCACCACGTCTCTGTCTCTTGTCTCTCTGTTTCTGTTTCTCTATTTCTCTCTCTGTGTCTCTCTTTGTCTCTGTCTGTCTGTCTGTCTGTCTGTCTCTCTCTCTTTCTCCCTCGTTTGAATTCTCTCTCCCGCCCAACCGCCCGCCCGCCCGCCCGCTCGCACTCCCTCCCTCCATTTCCTCTCGACTTGCCAGTCAATCCTGGGGCTTGAGCTACTGTACTGGCGCTCCAACACACAACGGTCCCACTCCGAGCCTGCCTGCCTGCCTGCCTGCCTATGCATGGGCCCCATACTCCAACGAGGCACATCATCATCCCCACCCCACCCCTTCTCTGAAAAGAAGGCAGTCTCTCTCGGGGCCAGCCAGCCTGGGCCGGTTTTCTCAGTCAGTCAGTGCGTGGTTTGTTTGTTCTTTTTTTTCCCCCATGCATTTCATGAGAGAAAACTGCAATTCACAAAACCACCACTAGATGGCGCGCGTTGGCCGTCGACAAGGTGGATGGGGCGGCGGGAGGGGCAAAACACGGGTCCGGTCAGTCACTCACTCAGTCAGTCAGTCCTCACCTACCCGGCAGTGGGGAGTGAGAGTTCTGACATACACTT
>NW_012326393.1:0-1320 GCF_000151885.1 Dipodomys ordii
TTCCTTATTCACATGTAAGAGTATACTATAATATGTGGTAGTCATAAAACAACACGGAAACATAAGACTTAATGAAATAAGGGGATGAACTTTTGATCTTCTACCCCTCAAAGATAGTATAGTGGAATTCGTACACGCAGCTCCATTCATCAATAAGTAATTAGTTTTGGCAATTTCAACCCCTAGGCCTCCCCCTCCGCAACACGTCGGCTGGCGGTCGAAACCCCGCCCTCCCCCCTCCCCGTCGTCATGGCTACGACAGAGGAAAAGCAAATGATGATAATAATGAATCATAACAACCTATATGTATGTGTATGTCAGAACTCTCACTCCCCACTGCCGGGTAGGTGAGGACTGACTGACTGACTGAGTGACTGACCCGACCCGTGTTTTGCCCCTCCCGCCGCCCCATCCACCTTGTCGAAGGCGAACGCGCGCCATCTAGTGGTGGTTTTGTGAATTGCAGTTTTCTCTCATGAAATGCATGGGGGAAAAAAAAGAACAAACAAACCACGCACTGACTGACTGAGAAAACCGGCCCAGGCTGGCTGGCCCCGAGAGAGACTGCCTTCTTTTCAGAGAAGGGGTGGGGTGGGGATGATGATGTGCCTCGTTGGAGTATGGGGCCCATGCATAGGCAGGCAGGCAGGCAGGCAGGCTCGGAGTGGGACCGTTGTGTGTTGGAGCGCCAGTACAGTAGCTCAAGCCCCAGGATTGACTGGCAAGTCGAGAGGGAAAGGAGGGAGGGAGTGCGGGCGGGCGGGCGGGCGGGAGAGAGAATTCAAACGAGAGAGAGAGAGAGAGAGAGAGAGAGAGAGAGACAGACAGACAGACAGACAGACAGAGACAAAGAGAGACACAGAGAGAGAAATAGAGAAACAGAAACAGAGAGACAAGAGACAGAGACGTGGTGAATTGGTCCGGCTGGACTACATACATGCTCTGTCGCGTCCGATCTTTGAGTTTCCTCAAAGATGCACGCACGCACACACACAGATACACTGAGATGCCCTCTGCCCCCTCTTCTCTCCTCTCCAATTCCCCCGCCCCCTCACCCCTCCCCCCCGTCAGGCACCAGAAATGAGATCCCTCCCCTTCGCCTATTGCGTCAATTACAAACAAAAGGCAGCGTGAGATTCAAGCAAATTTGTTTTATTTTGTTCCGAGGGTAGGGTTGTGGATTTTGGTGCGGGGGGGGGTCGGAGGTCGTGGTCGTGGTTGAGTAATCGCCTGCGGGGGTGGGGGGGTGAGGATGGACGGTTATGCCACCTGCATGGATGGCTCGCGTTCCCCTCTGGCTGTCTGGTTGCCGCTGAGTGA
>NW_012326394.1:0-1320 GCF_000151885.1 Dipodomys ordii
AGAAGCAGTAGAAGCATGAAAAACCAGGAGAAGCAGAAGAAAGAGAAGAAGAATTAAGAAGAGGAAGAAGAAGAAGAAGAAGAAGAAGCAGAAGAAGAAGAAGAAGAAGAAGAAGAAGAAGAAGAAGAAGAAGAAGCATAAGGAGAAGCATAAGGAGAAGCATAAGGAGAAGCATAAGGAGAAGCATAAGGAGAAGCATAAGGAGAAGCAGTAGATGCAGGAGAAGCAGAAGAAATAGAATAAGCAAAAGAAGCAGAAGCAGTGGGAGAAGCAGAAGAAGGAGAAGGAGAAGGAGCAGCAGAAGCAGAAAGAGAAGCAGAAACAGAAGGAGAAAAAAAGGAGAAGCAGGATAATCAGAAGAAGCAGAAGTAGAAACAGAAAGAGAAGTAGAAGAAGGAGAAGCAGAAGTAGAATCAGAAGAAACAGAAGAAGAAGAAGAAGAAGAAGAAGAAGAAGAAGAAGAAGAAGAAGAAGAAGAAGAAGAAGAAGAAACAGAAGCAAAAGAAACAGAAGAAGGAGAAGAGCAGAAGCAGAAGCAGAAGGAAAAGAAGAAGCAGAAGGAGAAGCAGGAGAAGCTGAAAAAGCAGGAGAAGAAGAAGCAGAAGAAACAGAAGAAGCCGAAGAAGCAGAAGCAGAATCTGAAGCAGAAGGAGAAACAGAAGAAGTACAATCTGAAGCAGAAGCAGAAGAAACAGAAATAGTAGAATAAACAGAAGCAGAAGCAGCAGGAGAAGCAGAAGAAGAAGAAGGAGAAGGCAAACGAGAAGGATTACTAGTAGGAGAAGCAGAAGGATAAGCAGAAGCAGAAAGAGAAGCAGAAGGAGAAGCAGAACGAGAAGCAGGAGAAGTAGAAAAAGCAGGAGCAGGAGAAGCAGAAAAAACAGAAGAGGCAGAAGCAGAATGAGAAGCAGAAGGAGAAATTGAAGCAGAAGGAGAAGCAGAAGAAGAAGGAGAAGGAAAGGGAGAAGCAGAAAGAGAAGCAGAACGAAAAGCAGGACAAGCAGCAGCAGGAGAAGCAGAAGCAGAAGAAACAGAAGAAGGAGAAGAAGCAGAAGGAAAAGCAGAAACAGAAGGAAAAGCAGAAGGAGAAGCAGGAGAAGCAGAAGCAGCAGCAGCAGGAGAAGCAGAAGCAGAAGAAGCCGAAGAAGCAGAAGCAGAACCTGAAGCAGAAGGAGTAGCAGGAGAAGGAGAAGAAGCAGAATCTGGAGAAGCAGAACGAGAAGCGAAGCGAAAGAGAAGCAAAAGCAGAAGGAGAAACAGAAGGAGAAATAGAAGAAACAGAGAAGCAAAAGAAGGAGAAGGAGAAGCAGAGGCAGATGA
>NW_012326395.1:0-1320 GCF_000151885.1 Dipodomys ordii
TCCTCCCCCTCCCTCTCCCCCTCCGCAACACGTCGGCTGGCGGTCGAAACCCCGCCCCTCCCCTTCCCCATCGTCATGGCTATGACAGAGGAAAAGCAAATGATGATAATAATGAATCATAACAACCTATATGTATGTGTATGTCAGAACTCTCACTCCCCACTGCCGGGTAGGTGAGGACTGACTGACTGAGTGATTGACTGACCCGACCCGTGTTTTGCCCCTCCCGCCGCCCCATCCACCTTGTCGACGGCGAACGCGCGCCATCTAGTGGTGGTTTTGTGAATTGCAGTTTTCTCTCATGAAATGCATGGGGGAAAAAAAAGAACAAACAAACCACGCACTGACTGACTGAGAAAACCGGCCCAGGCTGGCTGGCCCCGAGAGAGACTGCCTTCTTTTCAGAGAAGGGGTGCAGTGGGGATGATGATGTGCCTCGTTGGAGTATGGGGCCCATGCATAGGCAGGCAGACAGGCAGGCAGGCTCGGAGTGGGACCGTTGTGTGTTGGAGCGCCAGTACAGTAGCTCAAGCCCCAGGATTGACTGGCAAGTCGAGAGGAAAAGGAGGGAGGGAGTGCGGGCGGGCGGGCGGGCGGTAGAGAGAATTCAAACGAGAGAGAGAGAGAGAGAGAGAGACAGACAGACAGACAGACAGACAGACAGACAGACAGACAGACAGAGACAAAGAGAGACACAGAGAGAGAAATAGAGAAACAGAAACAGAGAGACAAGAGACAGAGACGTGGTGAATTGGTCCGGCTGGACTACATACATGCTCTGTCGCGTCCGATCTTTGAGTTTCCTCAAAGATGCACGCACGCACACACACAGATACACTGAGATGTCCTCTGCCCCCTCTTCTCTCCTCTCCAATTCCCCCGCCCCCGCCCCCCTCCCCCCCGTCAGGCACCAGAAATGAGATCCCTCCCCTTCGCCTATTGCGTCAATTACAAACAAAAGGCAGCGTGAGATTCAAGCAAATTTGTTTTATTTTGTTCCGAGGGTAGGGTTGTGGATTTTGGTGCGGGGGGGGGGGTCGGAGGTCGTGGTCGTGGTCAAGTAATCGCCAGCGGGGGGGGTGAGGATGGACGGTTACGCCACCTGCATGGATGCCTCGCGTTCCCCTCTGGCTGTCTGGTTGCCGCTGAGTGCTTCAGATATCACCATCCGGTCAGGAAGCAGGGGCTGGAAGATAAAGAGATATTAAAGAGATAATTAGGAGCAGGACTCCATGGAAGCCCGAAGGCGGGGGGGAGCGGGGGGAGGGGGGAGGGAGAGAATGGTGGAGAGGAGGGGAGACGGATCTATCCAGGAACGAG
>NW_012326396.1:0-1320 GCF_000151885.1 Dipodomys ordii
GAAGAAGCAGAAGTAGAAACTGAAAGAGAAGTAGAAGAAGGAGAAGCAGAAGTAGAATCAGAAGAAACAGAAGAAGAAGAAGAAGAAGAAGAAGAAGAAGAAGAAGAAGAAGAAGAAGAAGAAGAAGAAGAAGAAGAAGAAGAAGAAGAAGAAGAAGAAGAAGAAGAACAGAAGCAAAAGAAACAGAAGAAGGAGAAGAGCAGAAGCAGAAAGCAGAAGGAAAAGCAGAAGCAGAAGGAGAAGCAGAAAGAGAAGCAGGAGAACCAGAAGAAGCAGGAGAAGAAGAAGCAGAAGAAACAGGAGAAGCCGAAGAAGCAGAAGCAGAATCTGAAGCAGAAGGAGAAACAGAAGAAGCACAATCTGAAGCAGAAGCAGAAGAAACAGAAATAGTAGAATAAGCAGAAGCAGAAGCACCAGGACAAGCAGAAGAAGAAGAAGGAGAAGGCGAAAGAGAAGGATTAGGAGTAGGAGAAGCAAAAGGATAAGCTGAAGCAGAAAGAGACGCAGAAGGAAAAGCAGCACGAGAAGTAGGAGAAGCAGGAGAAGCAGAAGCAAGAGAAGCAGAAGAAACAGAAGACGCAGAAGCAGAATGAGAAGCAGAAGGAGAAATTGAAGCAGAAGGAGAAGCAGAAGAAGGAGAAGGAGAAGTAGAAGCAGAAAGAGAAGCAGAACGAGAAGTAGGAGAAGCAGAAGCAGGAGAAGCAGAAACAGAAGAAACAGAAGAAGGAGAAGAAGCAGAAGGAGAAGCAGAAACAGAAGGAAAAGCAGAAAGAGAAGCAGAAGAAGCAGCAGCAGGAGAAGCAGAAGCAGAAGAAGCCGAAGAAGCAGAACTAGAACCTGAAGCAGAAGGAGAAGCAGAAGAAGCAGAAACTGGAGAAGCAGAAGGAGAAGCAGAAGCAGAAAGAGAAGCAAAAGCAGAAGGAGAAGCAGAAGGAGAAGCAGAAGAAACAGAAGAAGCAGAGGCAGTAGCAGAAGAAGCAGAAGATGCAGAAGCAGAAGGAGAAGCAGAAGGAAAAGCAGAAGAACGAGAAGGAGAAGGAGAAGGAGAAACAGAATGAAAAGCAGAAAGAGAAGCAGAAGAAGGAGCAGGAGAAGGAAAAGCAGCAGGAGAAGCAGAAAGAGCAGCAGAAGGAGAAGCAGTAGATGCAGAAACAGAAGAAGCAGAAGCAGAAGAAACAGGAGAAGGACAAGAAGCAGAAGCAGAAGGAGAAGCAGAAACAGAAGGAGAAGCAGAAAGAGAAGGAGGGAAAGCAGAAGAAGCAGAAGCAGACGGAGAAGCAGAAGAAGGAGAAGGAGAAGCCAGAGCAGAAGAAGAAGCAG
>NW_012326397.1:0-1320 GCF_000151885.1 Dipodomys ordii
CTAGGCAAAAGTCAGCGGCACGTGACCCACGGTAAGTATGTTTTAAATGTGAAAGGGTGGCACCGTCTATACTGATAAAATACCACCCGCTTCGTCCGCTTGCTTGAAGTTGCCATCTTCCTCGTCTTCTTAGGGTGAGTTGAATTATCAGCTGCACTGGCAATATAACATATTTTATCTTAAATGTCAACGTCCATGGGGTTGGGAACGCCTTCTACCTTTTATTCGTCCTTGACTAGGGAAGTTTCTTCCGTGGGTTTACGTCCCCCTCACCATCTTGTGGGGGTCATGCAAGACCACCAGTCCTTTGATGGGCCACATTAGTGCCCCGCCCCCCCCCGCCTTCGGGCTTCCCTGGAGTCCTGCTCCTATTTATCTATTTAATATCTCTTTATCTTCCAGCCCCTGCTTCCTGACCGGATGGTGATATCTGAAGCACTCAGCGGCAACCAGACAGCCAGAGGGGAACGCGAGCCATCCATGCAGGTGGCGTAACCGTCCATCCTCACCCCCCCCGCAGGCGATTACTCGACCACGACCACGACCTCCGACCCCCCCCTCACCAAAATCCACAACCCTACCCTCAGAACAAAATAAAACAAATTTGCTTGAATCTCACGCTGCCTTTTGTTTGTAATTGACGCAATAGGCGAAGGGGAGGGATCTCATTTCTGGTGCCTGACGGTGGGGAGGGGGGAGGGGGCGGGGGAATTGGAGAGGAGAGAAGAGGGGGCAGAGGGCATCTCAGTGTATCTGTGTGTGTGCGTGCGTGCATCTTTGAGGAAACTCAAAGATCGGACGCGACAGAGCATGTATGTAGTCCAGCCGGACCAATTCACCACGTCTCTGTCTCTTGTCTCTCTGTTTCTGTTTCTCTATTTCTCTCTCTGTGTCTCTCTTTCTCTCTGTCTGTCTGTCTGTCTGTCTGTCTCTCTCTCTCTCTCTCTCGTTTGAATTCTCTCTCCCGCCCGCCCGCACTCCCTCCCTCCTTTTCCTCTCGACTTGCCAGTCAATCCTGGGGCTTGAGCTACTGTACTGGCGCTCCAACACACAACGGTCCCACTCTGAGCCTGCCTGCCTGCCTATGCATGGGCCCCATACTCCAACGAGGCACATCATCATCCCCACCCCACCCCTTCTCTGAAAAGAAGGCAGTCTCTCTCGGGGCCAGCCAGCCTGGGCCGGTTTTCTCAGTCAGTCAGTGCGTGGTTTGTTTGTTCTTTTTTTTCCCCCATGCATTTCATGAGAGAAAACTGCAATTCACAAAACCACCACTAGATGGCGCGCGTTCGCCGTCGACAAGGTGGATGGGGCGGCTGA